>NC_053491.1:324919525-325219525 GCF_905171775.1 Rana temporaria
AGCCCTTGGCAATTCCTTGCCTTGATTACCTTAAGGAGAACTGGAATCTGAGTCCATAACAATTGGTTTAGAGCTAAATTGTGCTTGAATAGCGTGGCGAACCTGCAAGTATTTATAAAATGTTTTGTTTGAGATATTAAATTCCCTTGTTAAGTCTAAGATGTTTTTTAAGGTATTACCCTCGAACAAGTTGCTTTAGACGGGTAATACCTTGACTCTTCCACTCGCTTGATTCTTCTATACCTATTATTTCCTGGAGATTGTTATTTTTCATATGGGGCGAAAAACTCTGTTAGGGCCATTATATCCCAGTAGGGTCTTTGTTATATGCCATATTTTAATAGTTAGTTTATTGTTAGATATTTGTGGGGGAAGAAAGTCTGCCTCTAGAGCCTCCACCAGCAATTTGTGGGGGTACGTGTTAACATCAATCGGCTAATAGAGCCATTTCTCTCAGCGGTTCCACACCCTGCCAAGTGTTGCAATTGAGACGCAATAAAGTATAGCTTTGGGTGTGGAACCGCCATACCCCCTTCTTTTAACTGGTAATTGAAGGTGTTTGCAAACTTAGCCTGGCTTGGCCTCCTCTCCATATAAGTTCTCGAAATAGAGAGTCTATATTTTTGAACCAGGTGTATCCTAACCATAAGGGTGCGTTGTGGAGGACGTATAATATTTGTGTCTGCCACAGCATTTTAAATTAGGTTGCATCGTGCCTGCTACGGACAGGGTAAGTCTTTTCCAAATATCACAATTTATTTTTCCACTTTGATAACAATGGGGCAAGATTTAACTTTGCGTATTGAGTGACATCTTGCGTTATCCAGATCCCTAGATATTTAAATTCTGTTACCACAGTTAATTGAGAGGTGCATGACGGGAGCTGGAAATCAGCTGTTCCAGTGGTAGAAGGGCAGATTTTTCCCAGTTGATTGTCAAACCTGTGAAATGACCAAAGTCACCCTACAAGTTGCATCACTGTGCCTAAAGTGGACTCAAAGTCTCCGAGAAAAAACAAAATGTCATCTGCAAATAATGCAATCTTGTCTTCTCCTTGGTGTCTTCTAAATCCATTATGTCCGACCTCGCCCTGGCCATTATTGCGAGTGGTTCCATAGCGAGGGCGAACAGAAGGGGAGATAGAGGACACCCCTGCCTCGTCCCTCTCTCCAATTGAAAAACTTCTGACATCTCATTATTAATTTTAATTTTGGCTCTTGGCTCGCTATATAGCAACTTGACCATCTAATAAAGCGAGGTCCAATGCCAAATTTCTCTAGTACCTCCCATAAATAACTCCATTCAAGGCTATCAAATGCCTTAGCGGCATCAAGAGATAGCACTGCCTCTCGGTCTTGCGTTATCCGTTTGTCTTATGTTAGTAGCTGTTGCCCTGCCTGGTATAAACCCTGATTGGTCTGGGTGATAAGGCTACTAATAAATCTATTTAGGCGCGTTGCTAGGATTTTGGCTAGGATCTTAACGTCGGTGGATAGCAAAGAGAGATTGGGCGATAAGATGAGGGCAACAATTTTTCTTTCCCCTCCTTATAGATTACTATGATCGTTGCTTCCAGCATTGATCGGGGGAGTGTACCTCCGTTTTCAGCCCCCTCCAAAGCCTTCAACAACTCTGGAAGCAAAATCTCGCCGAGTCTCTTATATACCTCTATGGGTAACCCATCTGGGGCCAGGGGATTTTTGGTTTGGCATCTCTGCCACTGCTTGTTGGATCTCGCCTAAGGTAATTGGTGCTTCTAGGACCTGTCTATCCTCAACCGGCAAAGTGGGGACTGTTATTTTCTGGAAAAAGATTTGCATAGCTTCTCTCCCGGCCCCCCCTTTAGATCTATACAGTTCCTTATAATATTCTGAAAACGTTTGTAGTATCACTTGGCTATCAATCGAGATTTCTCCCGCTATTGTCCTTATTGCTAGGATGTTTGACGGGGGGAGTTAGTTCGGCTCATAAGATCCGCCCTACCTTCTCTCCCTCACCATACTGACATTGCCTTTGTAGGGTTCGCTTATTCTCTGTGCTTCTCAGGGTAGCTGTTCTATACTTTAGCTGTTTTGTCAACCATGCTTCCCGCGTGGCTGGATTGGGCTGTTCTATGAATCTCAACTCTGCTTGAGTGGACTCGCGAGCCAACTTGCCCTCCTGCTCTCTCTCTTCTCTTTTTACCCTGGCAACCTGCCTGAATTAGTAGGCCTCGCATGAAAGCTTTCAAAGAGTCCCAAACTATTGCCGTTGATGCGGTTCCTGTATTAATGTATACATACTCTTTTAGTTTAGCCTCCAAGGTTCCCAAGTCACCAATCAGCTCCAGCCATCCTGGGTTAAATTTCCATTCATTACGAGAGGTTTTAACTCCAGTCTTTATTATTAGCACCAGAGGGGAGTGGTCCGAGACCCCTCTGGGGCCATAATATATTTTCTTTACCCGGGGTATTACATCCTCGCTACCCACAGCCAAATCTATTCTAGAAAGTGTATGGTGGGAGCTGGAGTAACAAGAGTATTGGCGGTCCTGTGGAAAAAAAGTTCTCCATATATCCCTCATCCCTATTTCCTCCAAAAATCGAGCTAATCGCCCCTCGCCTGATTTTTTCCCAGGAGGGAATCTATCCAGGCTTCTATCCAAGACCTCGTTGTAGTCCCCTACAGCTATCACAGGAACAGCTGTTTTATCGAGTATAAACTCTAAGAGCTTATGTAAAACCTCTAGCTTAAAAGGTGGTGGGATGTACATATTGGCCAGCACGTATGGGCTATTTTCAATTAAGCAAGAGAGGAATACATAACGCCCTTGGTCATCTATCTGAGACTCAATGCAGGAAAACGTCACACCCTTCCCCACCATTGTACTCACCCCTCTTGAGTAAGAGGAGTGCACCGAATGAAACTGAGCTTGAAATTTGCGACTATTCAGCAATGAGACTGAGTCCTTAGTCATATGTGTCTCTTGCAGGCATATCAATCCCGGGATGCTATCTTCCAGGAGAGACATAACTGCTGATCTCTTAATCGGATCCCCCATTCCTCTTACATTCCAAGAGGTAATGGCCAATAGCCTATCCTGCATCTAGACAGATTGTCATAATAGTAGAGCACTCAACTTTGGTCCGGCAGCTTAGGTATATGGCCATCCCACTCCACACTATGTGAAACTGATCGCCCAATGGCCTCCCCTCACTCAGCCCGCCCATTTCCACCCCTCCTAACGGCACAACTCTCGATTTGTGTAATATACGTTTCCTAGCCCCGCCCTTTAACCCCTGCCCTACCCTCCCTCCCCTCCCACCCACCCCCCTCCCGCCCACCCTCTTCCTACCCCGCCCTACTGGGCACTCCCTTAGGGACTTGTCCAGTGACCTCTCTACACTCCCTCTCACACATCCTACAAACACACAAACACGTGTCCCTCACTCTCTCTCTCAAAAAACAGAGTCGAAACAACCTACAACCCTGTAAGGAAAAAAAAAAGAGAGAAAAAAAAAAAAATAATAATAATAATAACCAAGCCACTCCCCCCCCATAACAGTATGGTACCACCCCCCTGTACTACATCCCCTGGGCCGCAACCCTAAGGGGAATAAAAACATTACGTCATAAATATGCTTACAGTAAGTTAAAAAACAAACATTAATTCAACAAGTCGACATTTGTGAATTTTATTTAAAAATTGTTAAATGGCTAGTTGCTAATTGTTTCTTGCTTGCATGTTACTCAAAATACCTCAGTGAATTTTAGTGTGGATATTTCTATTTGTGTGTCAAGTATTCCCCCACACAAACAACAACAAAAAAAAAAAAAGGGCGGGGTACGCAAACTTGCATACTATGCTTAGTGTCAAAGTTACCTCCCCCTTTTTAGTTAAACTCTTAATGATCCATGATAATAATGTAATTAGAGCCCTAATACCGAGCTTCACATGTCACTATACGCCATGTCAACCTAGTAAAACGTGTGTAAATATATATATTTGTGTGTAAAAAATACTTTAACATAGGTGTCACCCAGTGTCATTAAGTGTCTCTAAAGTGCCAAAAAAAAAAATAAAAGGAAAAAAAGGGGGTGGGGGGACCCCATCTCCCAAAAAAGGTCACAAAAAAAAAAAAAAAAATCTCCTTTTTTTATGGGGGGGGGGGGGGGGGGGGTGGGGAGTCGTGAAGATCCCAAAAGTTCCAGGTCATCCAGTCCGCACATAGTTTTTATTGAACCGTCCATGGCCAGGTACCACTACTAGTCTGTCCTCTGATATGGTATGTCTCTTTTTCTTTTTCCTCCTTTCTCTTAGGAAAACCTTGTTTGGACCTTTTATCATTTATTTAACGGGCTGATTTTCATCTCCCTTTTCCTCTCCCGTAACTGAACAGTCCATGATGCCAGGAATGGTATCCAGGCAAAAAAAAATAAAAAATGTACTTTTCCTTCTCCTTTCTTTTTAATTATATAGATTTTACGTGTTTTCACCCTCGTTAGACCTAACCCCTCCACCCTGTCTCAGGGGAGCTATAAAGCTGATTTATTTGCCTCCAGCCAGTTAGAGGACTTTCGTTGGGTCATTAAAGAAGATAGTCCTGCCCAGAGCTGCTACTCTAAGACGAGCCTGGTACAGAAGAGCATATGTGATTCTGTATTTCTGAAAGGGACTTTTTAGATTGGTATAAACTCAGCAGCTCTCCGTTTCTGTAAATCTGGTGAAAAATCGGGGTATATTGAAACTCTTGCTCCATTGTATGTGATGTCCACCCATCTCTCTAGCTTTTTGCAGCATGGTCATCTTATCGGTAGTAATTAAGCAACTTTAGTAGCATAGGCCTAGGATACTTCCCTTGTTGGGGTACTTTAAAGGGGACCCTGTGGGCCCTTTCTATGGAGAAAAAGGGGTGAGAAACTGTCAGAGCCAAAAATTTCACTACACCAATTCTCCATAAAAACAGTAGGATTTTGTGCCTTCACATTGCTCCGGAAGGCCTACCACTTCACATTATTTCTCCGCAGTCTGTTTTCCATCGCATCTAACTTGGCCGCTTGGAGGTCTGTTAACTCTTGTAACCCTTTGAGTTCCCCCTGTAATGGAAACAGTGTGTCTTCAACTGCGCTTAACCTTTCTTCCAGAGCATTCGATCTTGCAACAGTCCTATGTAGCTCCTGGCTCATGGATAACAATTCTTCCTTTAAGCTCATTAATTGAGTGTCAAAATTGACCATATAGTCCTTGCATGAGTTCACCGCACAAAGAACTTCTCTTAGTGTGGGTTCCCCTTCTGTTATCATACCAACTATGGGGGGATCTGGTTCACCAGATGTTGCAATAGTTACCGGAATATTTACAGTCCCAGATACCTCACCCCCTGGCCCCTTAGTACTCACGTTTTTGGCGTTTGTTGTACTGGTAGTACCGGTTGGTTTTACGGCTGCTTGACCCTGGCTCCTTCTATCAAGTGGCGGCCCCATCTGCGACTTAAGTTGAGCTGTGACTGTAGGTAATTGGCCTTTAGCTGGCGAATTAGATGAAGAGTGTGCATATCGCTCCTGCTTTGCAACTGATGCCTGGGTGTTCTTAGCTGATCTTGTGAACGACATTCCCTCCTGAGATTTAAGAGCATTGGGCATAATAAGCCTCTAGATGGCGCAGATGTCAGAAAATGGCATATAGCTAGTAGACCTCACGTGTCGTCAAAATATATAATACAGCCCTAATGTAGTAATATATAGTGGTATATGATACAATATAGTCGTAATATAGCCGTAGATAACAGCCGTAGATAGCAGGATCCCCAAAGGGTACCACTAGGGGTCACTAGGGGTCAGGGGGGTCAAGGATTAAACTGTTGCCCTTATTGCATACCACTTGGAGCAGGGGGGTATGGGGGGGAATAACAGGCAAAGTGCCAAGTGCTGTATTTACTGGATGGCAGACCCAAAGCTACAAAACCAGCAGGTAAGGCTCAACAAGACCCTTTTAAATTTAATGTAAGTTCATCTTAGTTATAGGACTAGGAGTGTAAATCACAGACTTTACCAGAGTGAGATAAACTGTCGTATGGGATTAGCAGAAGGACAACTCCAGCCAGAGTCCTCATGCAGCAGCTCTTCCTGGAGTAAAAGTCACTGACCAGCTGCTCTGCTGGATCCACAGGGTCCCCCAGTGTCCATGCTCTTGTCCAGAGCGCTGCTGCACGCTACACGCCGGAGCACAGCGAGCGGCTAGCAGCCCGAGATCTCGCGGCCACTCGAGATCCCGCGATGTCTCCGCACGGCTCCGTGTACTATGGGGCTATGGGGCTTGACCACCCGCTCCCAGCCCGCCGGCCGTCTGATACCGTATCCGGCACCGCCAGGTCCCGCTGCACCACCCCGCGAATAGAGGGGATGCAGCCGGTGAAGAAGGGGAGAAAGAAGGGAACTGCAGCACTCGGCGCCAGCACGCGACACACGGCAGGGCAGCTCGCAGGACACAGATCACAGGTGCAGCCGAGCTCCGGACCACGGGTTAGGCTTCTAAGCTTCTAGCAGATCCGTTGACAGGGGGGGAGATAATGCTTGGGACATGATCCCATAGAGAAAGCATATGCAACAGGCGATGGAGAGAGAGCAGAGAGGTACACACGTTCACATGCTCACTCTCACATCCACACGCTCCTACATCCGGTCACATCCCCCGACAAGAAGCTGCCGATAGATATTCTACATTCTACAATTTTGTTTATTGTTTTTACTGGTATTGGAGGTGATCTGTGTTTTTTTTTAGAGGGACTGCGACATTGCGGCAGACAAATCTGACCCCAAATTACACTTTTTGGGGACCAGTGATCACACTGATCAGTGCTATAAAAATGCAATTCTCTGCTAAGTTCAGGTTTGTTGACTTTTAAACAGAATTTACCAAACTTTTTAGTAGATGCTCTCATCCCCAGTCACAGTCACATACAGTTAGCTATACTGTGTTTACAGTGTTCCGTGGTGTTCGTGATTCTTCTCAGTTCTTTCATTTAGTTTGGGGGCCTGGTGATGCTGAATTGTAGAGGACTGAAATTTGAGCCAGAAAGCTATATTTGTATTTTTTCATAAACATCAGTCTCCCTGCTTGGTCAAAGGCATTAATGGTGCTGATGTTGCTTTTCCCTGGTAAGAAAATTTATAGAATAATTCTATTTTTATCTTTTTTTATTGCCCCCCTGCCCAGCCTAAGATGCTGATGAGGCTGATGCTACTAATTGACAAAATAATTGTAATTTATCCCAGCGCCTTTAGCAAAACACATTTCTCAAAATATTTGTAGCTGAACACATTAATAGTTGTGTGTTCAGGTCAAACAGGAATACAATAGATGTGGGAATCAGTGTTAATTTTGGCTGCAAATTTCGATTTAGTTTTAGTCTTAGGACTAAAATGGCAGTTTAGTTTTAGTCCCATTTTAGTTTTCTTCCATTTTTTTAGTTTAAGTCATAGTCTTTGACTAAAATGCCATTTTAGTTTTAGTCCCATGTTAGTCATCGTATTTTAGTAGACTAAAATCTCCAGTACATTTTAGTCAACTGAATGTGCACAGTACACAGCCCCCTTACCTCTGCACAATACCCAGCCCCCCCCCCCAATCCCTGCACAATACACAGCCCCCTATCCTCTGCACAATACACAGCCTCCCACCATCTGCACAACACACAGCCCCCCCACCATCTGCACAATACACAGCCCCCTACCATCTGCACAATACACAGCCCCCACCCTCTGCACAATACACACCCCCCCCACCCTCTGCACAACACACAGCCCCCCACCTTCTGCACAACACACAGCCCCCCACCTTCTGCACAACACACAACCCCCCCCACCCTCTGCACAATACACAGCCCCCACCCTCTGCACAACACACAGCCCCCCACCTTCTGCACAACACACAACCTCCCCCACCCTCTGCACAATACACAGCCCCCCACCCTCTGCACAGCATACAGCCCCCCATAGTAAACAGCAAACAACCCCCCCACAGTAAACAGCACCCCATCCTCTGTACAATACACAGCCCCCGACAGTACACAATACACAACCCCCTCACCCTCTGCACAATACACAACCCCCCACCCTCTGCACAATACACAGCCCCCCACCCTCTGCACAACACACATCCCCCACCCTCTGCACAGCACGCAGCCCCCCATAGTAAAGAGAAAACAACCCCCCACAGTAAACAGCACCCCAACCTCTGCACAGCACCCCAGAGCACACAGCCCCCCACAGTACACAGCCCCCCACAGTACACAATACACAGCCCCCCACCATCTGCACAATACACAGACCCCCAACCTCTGCACAATACACAGCCCCCATCTACCCTAATTCATCCAACAAAAAAAAATATTGGGCTGAGGTCAGGATTCTGTACAGGCCAGTCAAGTTCCTCCACCACAAACTCGCTCATCCATGTCTTTATGGACTTTGCTTTGTGCACTGGTCCAAATCATTTGGTGTAGGGGGATTATGATGTTGGGTTGTTTTTCAGAGTTTGGGCTTGCCTCTAATGCCGCTTACACACGGTTGTTTTTCGGCATGAAAAAAAATGAAGTTTTTCCAACTTCATCATTAAAACGATGTTGCACGCCGCACCGTTTTCAGCGGATAGATCCGCTGTGACCTCGTGCCGCCGGATTTCTGTCTGATGGTTTGTACACACCATCAGACAGAAATCCGCGCGTAAAACAATAGCGGGGCTTGGCCGCGCCGTCGCCGTGATGATGACGCGGCGACGTGGGTTGCCCTGGAAGTTCAAAGCTTCCACGCATGCGTCGAATCAGTACGACGCATGCGAGGGATGGCGGTCGGTCGGACGTGTCCGGTGAGTCTGTACAGACGACCGAATACGTCCGACGGACAGGTTTCCAGCGGACAGATTTCTTAGCATGCTAAGAAATTTTTATCCGCTGGAAACTGTCCGATCCGCGGGACAATTGTCCGCTCGGGCCTACACACGACCGGATCTGTCCGCTGGAACTGGTCCGGCGGACCAGTTTCAGTGGATCGATCCGGTCGTGTGTACGGGGCCTTACAGCGTGATGAATGTGCTTACTCCATTATGAATAGTTTTACCTGAACGAGCGCTCCCGTCTCATAACTCGCTTTCGGGCATGCGCGGGTTTAAAAACGTCGTTTTTAGCCCCACACACGATCATTTTTTACAACCCGAAAAACTACATTTTAGAAGCCGAAAAACGATGTGAAGCCCACACACGATCATTTTAAATTACATTTTTAAAAACTTTGTTTTTTTTTCATGCCAAAAAAACGACCGTGTGTATGCAGCATTAGTTCCAGTGAAGGGAACTCTTATGCCGCGTACACACCATCACTTTATGTGATGAAAAAAAACGACATTTTCTGTGAAGTAAAAAATGACGTTTTTGAAACTTCAATTTTCAAAGACGAAGTTGCATACACACCATCGTTTTTCTCACAATGTTCTAGCAAAGCGAGGTTACGTTCACCACGTTTTTCCATTGAAGCTTGCTTCATAAGTAGCTTCTGGGCATGCGCGGGTGAAAAAAACGTCGTTTTATACGACGTTTTTGCTACACACGGTCAATTTCTGTGAAGTAAAAGTTGACGTTTTGAAAAACGACACATAAAATTGAAGCATGCTTCAATTTTTTTTGGTCGTTTTTTAGAAGACATAAAACGACGTTTCCCCCACACACGGTCAATTAAAGTGACGTTTTTAAAAACGTCATTTTTTTTTCATCACAAAAGTGATGGTGTGTACGGGGCATTAGGCGTCGGCATACCCAAGACATTTTGGACAATTTCATGCTCCCAACTTTGTGGGAACAGTTTGGGGATGGCCCCTTCCAGTTCCCAACATGACTGCCACACCAGTGCACAAGCAAAGTCCATAAAGACATGGATGAGTGAGTTTGCGGTGGAGGAACTTTGCTGGCCTGCACAGAGTCTTGACCTCACCCGATAGAACACTTTTGGGATGAATTAGAGAGGAGACTGTGATTCAGGCCTTCTTGTCCACATCAGTACCTGACCTCATAAATGCGCTTCTGGAAGAATGGTCAAACATTCCCATAGACACACTCCTAAACCTTGTGGACAGCCTTCCCAGAAGAGTTGAAGCTGTTATAGCCGCAAAGGGTGGGCCAACTCAATATTGAACCCTACGGACTGAGGCCTCGTACACACGACAGAGGTTCTCGGCAGAATTCAGCGAGAAACTCGTCCAGAGCCGGATTCTGCCGAGAAACTCTGTCGTGTGTACACTTTCGGCCCGATGGAGCCGCCGAGGAACTCGTCGAGAAAATAGAGAACATGTTCTCTATTTTCTCGTTGTTCTATGGGGAGAACTCGGCCCGCCGAGCTCCTCGCGGCTTCAGGGCTGAACTCGCCGAGGAAATCGATGTGTTTGGCACGTCGAGTTCCTCGGCCGTGTGTACGAGGCCTAAGAGTGGGGTGCCATTAAATTATTGTGCGTGTAAAGGCAGGTGTCCCCATACTTTTGGTAATATAGTGTATCTCCTACTCTGGCCGCCTTTAGGCGATCCCTGACAACTCATCTTTTCAGGGAAGCCTCTCCCCCCTCCCTCTAACAACTGAACTTTTAATTATTCCATCAGCTCGTCCTTCGCAGTTATTACTTTTTGTACCACCTACCCCACCCTATTAAATGTAAGCAAGAAAGTGAGCAGGGCTGGTGCAAGGATTTTTTGATACCCCTAGGCGAAACCTAATTTGCGGCACCTCCATTGGCTCCACCCCTGACCCACACCCTGTGTCCTGCCCATGTATACCCCCCCTTTTAAATATAGCACCCATAAAATGCAGTCTCTCCCAGCACCCATCAAATGCATCCTCTCCAGCGCCCATCAAATGCAGCCTCTCCAGCATCCATCAATGCAACCTCACCAGCGCCCGTCCAATTCAGCCTCACCAGTGCCCGTCAATGTAGCCTCACCAGTGCCATCAATGCAGCCTACTAGTGCCCATCAATAAATGTTTGCTTTCTTCCATTCATTCGGAGTTGGGACAACAGACACAGCCCTCCACTGCAAGTGCACCTCTGACACTATGTACGAATGGAGCGGCGGCTGCTCGCTGATGCTGAGACTTAGTTGGTTGTTGCAGAGAGAAAAGAGTAGGAACACCAGTGGCTGGGCCCCCCCTGGCAACAGTACGCCCTAGGCGGCTGCCCAGTTTGACTAATGGTTCCCCCGGCCCTGCCCTAACTATTGTATTGTAACAGTACTGTGTCCCCTTTATATTGTACAGTGCTGCGCAATGTGTTGGTGATCTATACATCCTGTATAATATTGTTAATATTGTTGCCACAGGTGGGCCAAATACAACCCATTCACACTTGTGCAGTGCGGTGGTGCAGGCTTTCAGGGGTTACAAACAGGCGGCGAGGAGATGATATAAAACGTCCTCACTGCCTGCCAAAGGCTCTTACGCGGTCAGATCTTAGATGCATTTTTTTCCCGCGCTAGGTGTCGCCGACGTAGTTTTCCCCGTCGTCTATGCAAATTAGCTATTTACGCGAGATTCCCGAACGTACACGCGGTCGACGCAGTGAATTTACAACGTTTCCGTAGCTTTTGCGACGCGTACAGTTGCCCCTGCTATATGAGGGGCAACCAATGTTAAGTTATGGCCGTCGTTCCCGCGTTTGAAATTTTAAAAAGTACGTCGTTTGCGTAAGTCGTCCGTGATGGCGCTGGACGCCATTTACGTTAACGTCGAAACCAATGACGTCCTTGCGACGTCATTTAGCGCAATGCACGTCGGGAAATTTTAGGGACGGCGCATCCCCGTTATGATCAGCGCCCCCTACTTGGATCATTTGAATTAGGCTGGCTTGCGCCTGACAATTTACGATATGCCGCCCGCAACTTTACAGGCAAGTGCTTTGTGAATCAAGCACTTGCCATAAAACTTGTGGCCGCGTTACCCTTTTACGAGATACGTTACGTCCGCATAGTTTAACACAGATCTACGAGAATCTGGCCCTACAGTATATGTGTAACATGCAGTACTCCCCACTCTCACAGCTCTTTTATAGACAATAGTGGAGCCTGTGTTGCTTGCCAATTCATCCTTTTAATTACTAACATGTCTAATTTAATCATCCTGTATGGCTAGTTTGATGCAGTTGGCGCCTTATCTTAGTTAGCTGCAGTATCTGTATAAATATATCTGTCAATTACAAAAAATGTAATGTACATTTTGGCAACATTGATTGAAAGTCTGGAGTTCAGCCAACGGAACACAGATGTTCCCATACAGAACCCTTGTATCTTATAGCTGTGCCACAATATCACATTTTATGACACAGACAAATTTTGTAACGGCAACTCTCAGTCTCAAGAAAAATTGGAGGGTGTCACAATGTGCTTAGCTTAGCTAGAACTTCCAATAAACAGATTCACTTCTCTTCCAGAGAATGGGAGTTATGTAATATGTGTTCTGATCCAAGAAAACCATCCAACTGCCTAGAGAAATGACACCGCAGATTTTAAAAATTTGGGTCACTCACCTGCCTTTATAGGTGCTTCATAGTAGAAGCACATTTTGCCTTCTCTCTGCTTAACCACTTCCCTACCCGCCCATAGTCATATGACGTCCACAGATGGGATCTCCCATCCTGGGTGGACGTCATATGCCGTCCTGGGCTTCCCAGCTGTCTAGGGGGGCGCGCACGCCCGCAGCGTTGCTCGGGACCCGATGCGTGTCCCGTCGATTGCCCGCAATCATGGCAGGACCGTGGATCTGTGTGTGTAAACACACAGATCCATGTCCTGTCAGTAGTGAGGAGACCGATATGTGTTCCCAGTACAGAGGAACACACATTGGTCTCCTCCCCTTGTGAGTCCCCTCCCCCTACAGTTAGAATCACTCACTAGGGAACATACCAAACCCCTTCAGCGCCCCCTTAGTGTTAACCCCTTCCCTGACAGTCACATTTACACAGTAATCAGTGCAGTTTATAGCACTAATCGCTGTATAAATGTGAATGGTCCCAAAATTGTGTCAAAAGTGTCCAATATGTCCGTCGCAATGTCACGGTCACAATAAAAAAATTGCAGATCGCTGCCATTACTAGTATAAAAATGCAATAAATCTATCGCCTATTTTGTAGATGCTATAACTTTTGCGCAAACCAATCAAAATACGCTTATTGCAATTTTTTTTTGTACCAAAAATATGTAGAAGTATACGTATCGGCCTAAACTGTGGAAAAATTGTGTTTTTTTTATATCTTTTTGGGGATATTTATTATATCAAAAAGTATTTTTTTTTTAAAAATTGTCGCTCTATTTTTGTTTATAGCACAAAAAAAACGGAGAGGTGATCAAATACCACCAAAAGAAAGCTCTATTTGTGGGAAAAAAAGAAGAGGTAAATTTTGTTTGGAAGCAACGTTGCATGACCGCGCAAATGTCAGTTAGTGCCGAATCGCAAGTGGTTAAAATACCACCCTCTATCAGTAGTGTGTCTACCTGCTCTTTCAACACACTAAAATAAATAATAAGTACCACATATACTGTATACTACAGCTCTACTGCTGCTGTGACAGAAGCATATGTATTGTGCTACAAACCCATCATGCACAGAACTCAGTGGTGACTGGTGCTCCAAGAGTTTTTTTTTTTGGGGCCGCAAACAAATTGAAAAATTCAGAAAACAAAAACATCAATTGTAGCCTCACTGTGCCCATTAAATGCAGCCACTGTGCCATCAAATGCTGCCACTGTGCCCATCGAATGCTGCCACTGTGCCCATCCAATGCAGTCACTGTGCCCATCAAATGCTGCCACTGTGCCATCAAATGCTTCCACTGTGCCCATCGAATGCCACCACTATGACCAAGTGCAGGGTGTACCAAGATGGGCATCGGGATGTCCAAGCTGACGGTCACCAATCCTGATGCGGCTGCGCCCTGCACACTTCCAGCTTACAAAGGTGAGGACTCGCTCTCTTGTTTTTGTTATTTTATTATGGAAAATAACTTTGATATGGACTAGGGGTATATGGGATGCCAAACTTGACTTGGTGGACAAAGCTTCCTATTTCTGTATAAAAATACAAGAAGATGGATCCTGAACTTTCTACAGAGTGGCTTCTGTGTCTTAACGAATGACTAACACAGTCTCTGTATGGAGCACTTGGTCCCCTTTAAATTGACCTTTTCGGACCCCAACTAGAAACTACCAGCCCACCTGACTGGCTTGAACATCCCAGAGCAATGAATTCCAGAACAGACTTGCAGCTCTGTCCCTGGGAGAACTGGTTGGGTATGGCACCTAGCAGCCCTCTCCCTTGTAGGCCCTGGGTAGAGGTACTCGCCCAGTCCTTGCCTGCAGCTGTAGGTGATACTGCTTTCAGGCCTTTCTTTAGGCTAGTTTCTTTCCTAGCTAGACACGCTGTCCTCCCTCTGTGGACTGCAGGGCAGTGGAGATCCCTCTTTCAGCTTCCTTCATCCAAACTCCATGCTCCAGCTTGAAGGCAGACCCCCCTTATCTGGGCCCCCCTCCCAGGCCACACACAGCAGCACTTCATCTTCCACCCGACTCCCTTGCTGGTCAAGCTCCACAATATTTATGGGCTGGTTCAGCCACCCTGCCAGGCCTCCTGCCTGGGGATTAGTCAGATTCTTGTAAATATTCAGATCCCTGTCTCTATACCCTCGCCCACTAGCTTCTAGAAGTTTCCATAAAACCTCCAGAACCAGGGGGAGGCGATAGAGACCTGGTCTGCAGAGCCTTCAATCCTGACCTGAGTATGAACCCTGACACAATTAACAGACTCATGCAACTATCATGAGTCAAGTAAATTTTCCTACACCTATTCTAGCACTAGAGGGTACTACAAGAAGTTGCAGTTGTTAATTGCACAAAGAATAGACTAAGGTTCCATTACAGAAAGTTTAGAAGATAACCACAGTTGTTTGGGCATTAATCACTCCTTACGCACCAAAAATAAACACCTGGTTTAAAGTTAATGCAGTTACTGTACTTTAGTAGTGGAAGGGTTGATCAGGGTCAGAGATAGATACAGAGTTCTGAAAATTTTGGAACTAAAAAAGCAGTCCATAAAACAACCTCTAGCAACTGGTCTCCTCTGGCACTTGCTCAACTATGAGTCTCAGTGAAGCCTTTACTCAGTGTCCCAGGAGCTGTCTGCCACCCAGCATTCTCAGGTAAATCCTCTGTGAAGAAAATAAGGATCCCTCTTTCAGTCCAGGATGCAGAGTCCTTCAGCAAAGATACTTCTATTGCAATTTTTTTCAGGCTCTCATGGCAACAACCGCACAGGTTCAAGCAGCAATCTCTTGTCTCTCTGGCTATCGCCCAGGGGCAACAGCCCCCTAGGAGACTGGAATTCTCCCTGACAAGGAAAGAACAACCCAGCCACCTTCTGTATATCCCCTTCTAGAGATTGGACACAGCATGATAAATATTCAACTGATCATTTGAATCTCCCTCTCTTTGCCCTGGAAGCTTCTTTCAGAGGTGGGGAAAACAATCAAACTCTCAGCTCAGGAATCCTGATGAAACCCAACTGATCAACAACCACTCCACTCACTACAGTGGAGCCAACAACCACAGAAAATGTACCTAGCAGCCTAATTAGAAGGGTGTTAAATTCCATAGACCACAGGTGATCTGTTCCAGACCTCTACCGCAACACCAACCTTTAAAACTTATAAATTGTTAATTGTTTTCCTTGTTTTCCTCTTCTGGACACATCTGAACTATTGTAAACTAATTCCTCAAGAGAATTGTAGTGGAAAGGTGGTGCATGTGAATGATGCGACTAGACAGAATGCTCTTTATAGTTAAGGAAATATGAAATAATATTTTCTTGTTTGGGGTGGTCTATATAGTTGCAAAGTAGCTTTGTGTGTAAGGAAGACCCCAAGCCACTTCCAAATAATGCACAATGTTGTTGTTCAGTCGTTTTGTCGTGTCCGACTCTTCGTGACCTCATGGACCATAGCGCACCAGGTTTTTCTGTCCTCCACTGCCCCCCGAAGCTTGCTTAACTTCATGTTCATTGTTTTGATGGTGTTATCTATCCATCTTGTTTTCTGTCATCCTCTTCTGCTTTTTCCTTCCATGTTTCCCAGCATCAAGGTCTTCTCTTCACATTAGGTGGCCAAAGTATTTGAGTTTCGGCTTCAGGATCTGTCCTTCCAGTGAATATTCAAGATTGATTTCCTTCAAGATTGACTGGTTTGATCTTCTTGCCATCCGCGGGACTTTCAAGACTCTTCTCCAGCCTTCCTTATGGTCCAACTTTCACTGCCATATGTTACTATTGGGAATACCATAGCTTTGACTATACAATCTCTGCTTTCATGGCTACAGTCACTGTTTGAGCCTAGAATGATAAAATCTGTCACAGCTTCTATTTCTTCTCCTTCTATTTGCCAATGAGTGATGGGACCAGTTGCCATGATATTAGTTTTCTTAACCGCTTCAATACAGGGCATTTTCACCCCCATTGCGCGGTCATGCAACACTGTACCCAAATGAAATCTTTATGTTTTTTTCCCCAAAAATAGAGCTTTCGTTTGGTGGTATTTGATCACCTCTGCGGTTTTTATTTTTTGCGCTAAAAAGAAAAGAAGAGCGACAATTTTTGAAAAAAACACAATATTTTTTACTTTTTGATTTAATAAATATCACAATTTTTTTTTTTTATATATTTTTCCCAGTTTAGGCTCATACATATTCTTCTACATATTTTTGGTAAAAAAATCGCAATAGGCGTTTATTGATTGGTTTGTGCAAAAGTTATAACATCTACAAAATAGGGGATAGATTTATGGCATTTTTTTTTTTTTTTTTTTTAATAGTAATGGAGGTGCAACGGGTGTGCGCGCGCCCCCTATCCGCCCGGGAAGCCCAGAACGTCATATGACGTCCATCTGGAGGGAGGGAGGATTCCCGCCAAGTCATTTTACAATGACTCGGTAGGGAAGGGGTTAATGTTCAATTTCAGGATAGTATTTGCGCTCTCCTCTTTCACCTTCATTAAGAGACTATTTGGTTCTTCTTCACTTGCATTATATAAATTAAATAATGCATTATAAAATGCAAATATTTATATTCCAGAAGCAGCAGTTATAAAAAAGATGTGACTGTACGGCAGCATAATGTCTAACTGTGACTCTGGTGATACCTCGTTCCTGTGAGACAGCAATGCCTAGTACAGACTAGTCGTTTTTTTCTGCTCAACCCAGCAGGGCTGAGTAATAAAAAAAGTGACAGCTCAGGTGGAGCTGATGTACTAACTATCCAATGTTAGTACAGTGACCTCCCCTGCTGTCCTATTGTGTTCTGACAAGTGGACAGCCCCCCTGCCAGAACACCCCGGTCAGCGCTCTCAGCCATTGGATGAGAGCGCTGATCAGGAGCCGATCGGCAGACATTTTTTGGTCATGGCTTTAATTGAACCAACTCCTATAAACATGGGCAGAATGTCGGCTGGTTTCTATTGAAATGCCCGATGCCACCCGACATTAGGCCCGTGTGTACTAGGCCAGTGATGGTGAACCTTGGCACCCCAGGTGTTTTGGAACTACATTTTCATGATGCTCAACAACACTGCAGAGTGCATGAGCATCATGGGAAATGTAGTTCCAAAACACCTGGAGTGCCAAGGTTTGCCATCACTCTACTAGGATCAAGTCTGAAAGCATACCTCCAAGAGCCATGTCCTCCTGTGTGTAAGTTCTTTTGTAAAGCAAATTCACTTTGACTAAAAGTGATGTTAAATGGCTGCATGATGTAATTACACTCCTGGGGCCAGATTCACATAGGTTACGCAGATCTAAAAATCCGCTAACCTATATGATTTAAGATCCGCCGCCGCAAGTTTTTGAGGCAAGTGGTTAATTCACAAAGCACTTACCTCAAAACTTGCGGCGGCGTATCGTAAATCCCCCGGCGGAATTCAAATTCCGCGGCTAGGGGGCGTGTAGTATTTAAATCAGGCGCGTTCCCGTGCCGATCTAACAGCGCATGCGCCGTCCGCAAATTTACCCAGCGTGCATTGCGGGTAAATGACGTCGCAAGGACGTCATTGGTTTTGACGTGAACGTAAATGGCGTTCAGCCCCATTCACGGACGAGTTACGCAAACAACGTAAAATGTTTAAATCGTGACGCGGGAACGACGGCCATACTTAACATTGGCTGCGCCTCATAGACCCAGGGGTAACTATCCGCCGGAAAAAGCCGAACGCAAACAACGTAAAAAAAAAGCGCCGGGCGGTCGTTAGTTTCTGAATCGGCGTATCTCCTCATTTGCATATTCGTCGCGTAAATAAACCGAAAACGGCACCTAGCGGCCGGCCTGGAATTGCAGCCTAAGATCGGATGGTGTAACACAGTTACACCTGTCGGATCTTAGGCATATCTATGCGTAACTGATTCTATGAATCAGTCGCATAGATACGACCGACGAAACTCAGAGATACGACGGTGTATCAGGAGATACACCGTCGCATCTCTTTGTGAATCTGGCCCCTGGTGTTGTTTCAGATCAGCTCAGATGCATCCTGCCAGGAGTTTGTGGAAGGTGGGATGCCCCAAGTTACTACAGAGCAGATCCTCAGTTAACCTGGGCAGTTTCATTTTTTTTTTTCAAATTCTCTTTTAACAAGAGAAATAATACAATCCGACTCACATTTTGTACCACGACGTATCAGGGGTGACAGTTCATGCCCCATGCAGCCTCGTGGGCCCTAATGTGGATGTACTCCCTGCATAGTTATGTCACTGAGCTTTCCAGTGGAAACTGCCCTCTGCACTCTGCTGTGTTCTCCAGAGCCTTCAGCCTGTGTGCGCGGAATACATTAATGCTCATCCATGCTGGGGAATGGTGAAAAACGGATGACGGTGGGAAAAGTATTGGCAGCACAATGCAGGAAACGCTTCTTTTATTGCATATGATAGCAATAGCAATGTCGTTTACTATTTGTGGGTGGCACGGAGCTATCCATCTTGGTCGACAACTAATATTAATAAAACTCCAGCTAGTGGAGCTGGGCTCCCCAGCCGTCGCAGTACTGCATAATCATTACCTTAAAGCGTCTGCCTCTGTTCTGTCTCCGACTTCCCTCTTTGTACTCACTCAGACCCCCGAAGGTTTTTTCAATGTAAAGAACAAAGTTGCAAAAATCAATAGTGCTCCTATGTTTCCAACTGCGAATCCATAATGCATCACCACCTTTTTTTAAAAAACATATAAACTGCATTGTTCTGTTGTTTTTTTTTTCCAATTGATGTAAAAATTACCTTTGTGTTTTCTGCAGTGCTTCACGAGCTTCTCTTTAAATATCGCAGTCTGCCTTCCCTGACATTTTAAAGGCTAATGAATTAATTCATATTACGGGGGGTCCTATGGGAAAAGGATGAGTAGAAAAAAAAAAATTAACTTATACTATTAAACATTTATTTAATCATACCCTTGTAACTGTCTAATGATGATGAAAGGATTTAAAATAACAATAGGCGGAAACATACATTATGTGAACAAAATCAAGTTGATGAATAATTAAAACTCCCAGGATGCTTTGGGAAAAGATCATTTGCATGCGTGTTGTCAATGGAAAATGTTGTAATTAAGGGGTGATGCTTTTATAATTGATGAGATGAGTCTGTCTTTATTATATGTAAGATATATATATATATATATATATATATATATATATATATATATAACATATATACATAAGATATATATGTGTGTGTGTATGTATGTATATATACAGGGCTTTTTTTCAGCAGGAACGCGGGGGAACGCAGTTCCGGCACCTCCAAATCTGAATGTATTTAAACAGTGCTCGGAGGTGGTTAGAGGGTGGAACCAAGGAACGGTGCTCGGAGGTGGGTAAGGAGTGGAACCAAGGAATGGTGCTCAGAGGTGGGTAGGGGGGTGGTTAGGGGGTGAAACCAATGAATGGTGCTAGGGGGTGGAACCAAGGAATAGTGCTCGGAGGTGGGTAGGTGGTGAAATCAAGGAACGGTGCTCGGAGATGGGTAGGGAGTGGAACCAAGGAATGGTGTTCGGAGGTGGGTAGGGGCGGAGAAAAGGAATGGTGCTCGAAGGTGGGGAGGGCTGGAACCAAAGAATGGTGCACGGAGGTGGCTAGGGGGTGGAACCAAGAAATGGTGCTCAGAGGTGGGTAGGGGGTGGAACCAAGGAATAGTGCTCGGAGGTGGGAATGGGGGGGGAACCAAGGAATAGTGCTCAGAGGTGGGTAGGGGGTGGAACCAAGGAATGGTGCTTGGAGGTGGGTGGGGGTGGACACAAGAGGTGACAGAAGGAGGGAGTTCCTGCACCTATTTTCTGAGAAAAAAATCCCTATATATATATATATATATATATATATATATATATATATATACATATATATATATATATATATACACATATACACACGCACACACTATATTGTCAAAAGTATTGGGACACCTGCATTTACACGCACATGAACTTTAATGGCATCCCAGTCTTAGTCCGTAGGATTCATTATTGTGTTGGTCCACTCTTTGCAGCTATAACAGCTTCAACCCTTCTGGGAAGGCTGTCCACAAGGTTTAGGAGTGTGTCTATGGGAATGTTTGACCATTCTTCCAGAAGCGCATTTGTGAGGTCAGGCACTGGCAGTCTCCGATCTAATTCATCCTAAGGCTGGGTTCACACTAGACATGTGCAGAACGATTTTTTTTTTCCGATTTGTTATTTACATAAATTTGTTTAATTAAATTTGTTTAATCGGTTTAATTTGTTTTTCGGGATTTGTTTTCCGAATTCAAATTGATTTGAATAGTTTTTAAATTCGATACGTTTTCTCATTTGAATAGTTTTCGATTTGTTTTCTAATTTCCAAAGAGAATAAAATAGAATAGAAATGAAAGGAATAGAAAGGGAAAAAATATATAATAAAAGAGAAAAGAACACAGAAAATAAAATAATAGAATATAATAGCGTAAAACCGATCAAAATAGAATAGAAAATAAAAGAACAGAATAGAATATAAATGAATAGAATAGACTAAAAAAGAATAGGATACATTTTTTTTTTTTATAACCACTTCAGACTCCACCAAAAAGGACAACGAGACTTGCTCATGTTTAATTTGCCCATAACGTCTCTTCCATGGTTTCGCATCATATGTGGTTTGATCTGTCCACTGCATTGTCGCAGTCCCAACAAAAATTGCAGATCGCCGCCCTTACTAGTAAAAAAATAATAATAAATAAATAATAATAAAAATGCCATAAATCTATTCCCTATTTTGTATACGCTATAACTTTTTCGCAAACCAATCAATATACATTTATTGCTTTTTACCATAAATATGTAGAAGAATATATATTGGTCTTAACTGATGAATACATTTGTTTTAAAAAAATGTGGATATTTATTATAACAAAAAGTAAAAAATTTTTTTTTTTTCAAAATTGTCACTCTTTTTTTGTTTATCGATCAAAAATAAAAACCGCAGAGGCGATCAAATACCATCAAAATAAATCTCTATTTTTGGGGGATAAAGACGCAAATTTTGTTTGGGTACAGTATTACACAACCGCACAATTGTCAGTTAAAGCAACGCAGTGCAAATTGTAAAAAGTGCTCTGGTCGGGAAGAGGGTAAAATCTTCCAGGGGTTAAAGTAGTTAATACCACAGTACTTTATTATAGGACGAGACAAACTGAGTGGGTATTAAGCCACATCAGTAAAACAGGACTTTGTTGGTGCGTGATGTCAAGGATAGGTGAGCTAATGAATTGACGTAGAATGTTTTATAGAAAAAATTAAAATTGTATTATAAATATATAAAAACAGTAAATAAAATCAATTGTTGCCCTGTTACAGTAAAGATGCTGTGATTAGTTAGATGGAATTGATGCTGGTCGCCAACATGTTTCGCATAGAATTGCGTCGTCGGGGCGCCGCATCCATCTATATCAAATCTTCATCTATTGATATGCAAGAAAAACAAATTAATTACATATATTGTTACATGGCATAAAAAACTTTATAGCTGATACTATTGTTTTTTTTTTTTTTGTTTCATAGATACTATTGTTATTACATAATATATATTGTCTATAAGCTCACCAGCAACTGTAAACTGTCAGGTTTGGTCAGTATGAACACACGAGGCAAGATGGTAACCAAAGGGTGAGAGCTGGCCTAAGCGGAGAACGCACCCCCAACGGGAGTCAGAGCCGTAAGGTTTATAGTGGAGCTGTTTCACCCTGGTAATTTCCGTAGAACGATATGTGGAACAATAGTATCTACAATAATGATGAAAAAGTAACGGTAGTGTAATTGCTGGCTTTAACCATCAAACTAATACTGGTTAATAGATATTATCATCTTTAAAGAGGGGGGATTACAGCACCTACCTATTGTTTAGTACTTCACCACATATCTTCAAAAGAAAGGTAGAAAAGAGACCAAGGAGCAGAGATTGCCTAAGACTGATCAAGAAAGTGGATTTACACAGTACTTTAATTATTGTCTGTATCTTGGTTTAATTCACTTCCTGTGCAACACAGGAAGTGACACAGGAAGTGACAATCTCCCTAATATTGACACAGGCTGTCAGGTCACTGTCAGCAGCAGAGGTGCTTGAAGACCTGGCTTTTCTGTCACTACTTTGCATGGCTGCAGGAATAAGCATTGACGCACAGCGGTGCATGCCAGAACATGCACGTGCACTGGCACATATCTATGCGCGCTCTCAACCTAGTTTGGCACCAAACAGCCAGTCACTCTCTGCAATTGCTGGTTAATCTTTGGGTTGCCACAGTGTGTTTGTTCCTGTGTACCCCTTGCATCAGTGAATGCCTGTTACCAACTCGGCTTGCCTCTGGACCTGTTTTCTGCCTGCCTCCTGATCCAACCCCAGCTTATCTAATGGATCATCGCTCTCTGCTCTCCTTTGTATGACCCTGGATATCCTCCTGATTATGCTTGCTCTTATCCACACCTGGTACCTGACATTCAGACAATTCTTTCACCGCTCCAGGTGAGCCTCGTAGATCATCAAGGGTTGTTGAACCACCAGGGTACTGGCAATGCTGATTGTAGCACATGGACGAAAAAAACTCTGGATAGCCGCACTCCAAAATGACTTAAAATAAAGTTGGTCTTTTATTGTCAAAAGCACATGCAGACACTGCAAACAACAAGTACAGAATGGCCGACGCGTTTCACGCTGCAATTCAGCGCTTAGCTATGACTAAGCGCTGAATTGCAGCGTGAAACGCGTCGGCCATTCTGTACTTGTTGTTTGCAGTGTCTGCATGTGCTTTTGACAATAAAAGACCAACTTTATTTTAAGTCATTTTGGAGTGCGGCTATCCAGAGTTTTTTTCGTCCATGTGCTGGTACCTGACATTGGCTTCGAATGACTACTCTCCTGTTCTTTGTTCTTTTAGAAACCTGCTGCTTCTCATGGGCGCCACCTGTCTGCAGGCACCATTCCAGTGTATCAGCTGTATACCTGGGCATTACTATGACAACTATACTTCAAGCACTCCAGCATAGGGTGACCACATTTCCAAACTACCATTCAGGGACACCCCCCTTACCAAAAATCAGCATGTGCTGTAACGGATCACAGCACAGTGATTGGACACAAGAGGCGGAATTTATGATTTCTCCAATCACATGCAGGGGGCAGGGACTGTGCTCCTCCACGCATTTCCAGACAGGACAAGTACTGTACGTGAGTAAAGCGTTAATGTGGCAGCCTTTTTTGGAGGCATTTGTTTGGCTTGGGGGGTGACTGTGTCAGTTTCATTCCAGGACACTGTATTGTCCTAGAATGAAGGTGCCCGGACAGACCTGCAAAATGCGGGACTGTCCCGGGCAATCCGGGACACATGGTCACCCTACTCCAGCAGGTCCCCAGTGCTACTTTAAACCGGACTCCTCCTGTACTTTCCATCTTCAGGGGAATCAGGAACTTAGGGCCAGATTCACAAAAGAGATACGACGGCGTATCTCCTGATACGCCGGCGTATCTCTGTGATCCGCCCATCTTAACTATGCGGCTGATTCATAGAATCAGTTACGCATAGCTAGCCCTAAGATCCGACAGGTGTAATTGACTTACACTGTCGGATCTTAAGGATGCAATTCTATGCCAGCCCGAGGTGGCGAGGCCATTGCGGTCGGCGTAGAATATGCAAATGACTAGTTACGGCGATCCACGAACGTCCGCGTTACCCGTCGCTCTAACTTTACGTAGTTTCCGTCGAGATACGCGTCGTAAAATTAGGGCTGAGCCCTAGATGTTCTAAGCCATGTTAAGTATGGCCGTTGTTCCCGAGTCGACATTTAAAAAATCACGTCGTTTGCGTAAGTCGCCAGTGAATGGCGCTGGACGCCATTTACGTTAACGTCTAAACAAATGACGTCCGTGCGACGTCATTTAGCGCAATGCACGTCGGGTAATTTTCCCGACGGAGCATGCGCAGTACATTCGGCGCGGGAACGCGCCTAATTTAAATAGTGCCCGCCCCCTTTGAATTAGGCGGGCTTGCGCCGAGCGGATTTACGTTACACCGCCGCAAGTTTACAGGTAAGAGCTTTGTGAATCAGGCACTTACGCTGTAAACCTGCGGCGGTGTTACGTAAATCAGATACGTTACGCTGCAGTGGAGCAACGTAATTCTTTCTGAATCTGGCCCTTAGCCTCTTTCTCTATTGGGCTCAAGCATCAGGTACTTGATACAGGCATCAAAAAGGCTGGAAATCTTTATAGACACATGTTTTAGCCAGAGTTGAGAACTTAATAGGCCTTACACAAGTTTGGAGGAAAACTTGTTCATATTGCATTGAGCCCTTTAGTTATGCTTCTGATGCCTGTTTTACTCGCAGACAGCAAACTCACTTTCTAACCCGAACTATAACTTTAACACCATCTTTTCTGTTATTACAGTGCCCTCTTCTCTACCTAATCAGAGACATCTTTCAAAATCATTACACCAAAGTAGCTAGTACCTTAGATAAGGCAAGTAATCAGCTTACTGAAGTCCTGATATCCCCAAAGCTGAAGCCCCATGCAATCAGACAGACTGGAAAAGGATGAAGGAATCAAAAAAATAATATCAAGAGGGAGGCAAAGTTATGGAAAATTTGTACAATCTATAATTTACAAAATGGGTCAGTGCAGAATCTTCCTGATGTAGAGAGTGAGTAGCAGGAAAAAAAATGACTTCAGAAAATTAACCAACTTACAACCAGATCCAGATTGACACATGAAATGATTGAATGGTGGCAGAATTCAGAGACAGAACAAACATTTCTACTACGTTATCATACCATTTATATCTTTACAAAGTACAAAGCACATTTGACAAGCACTCAGTGTTATTGCAATATTGTAATCCATTACAAAATTTTATAGGCATATCATATGCTTTTATAACTCTGGCTGCAAAGTGCATCTGCAAACCACAGACCACAGAGGCCCCCGTGTAAAACAGAAACCTTGTACAATAGTCACAGATATTTACATATCAGTAGACAAAGAGAAACTGTTCATATATATGTAAAGACAATTTGGAGAAGGAAAATTAAAAAGCACTCAGTTAGTTACGGTAATACATGGATATTTTAGGCTGTAATCAGGATTTAGCCAAATTATATTTAAAAAATGACCTAGACTTATGCAGCGTACACACGACCGGTTTTCACGACGTGAAAAACGACGACTTGAAAAACAATGCGAAAAATTAGAGCATGTTCTAAATTTTTAATGCCCATTTTTCACGTCGAGAAAAATGCTCTGGAGCCCACACACGACCATTTTTTCATGACGTCAAAAATGCAATTTTTTAAATTGGTCATTAAAAACGATCGTGTGTGGGCTCCAGAGCATTTTTCTCTACGTGAAATATGGGTATTAAAAATTTAGAACGTGCTCTAATTTTTCGCGTCGTTTTTCACGTCGTGAAAAACGGTCGTGTGTAGGCTTTAAGGACAGGGAAAAAACATGCATGCTCAGAAGCAATTTATGTAATGGAGATACACTGTAACAGACTGAAAAGCACAAAGATTGAAAAGCGTGAATAGTCTCTCACAAAACACACAAAA
Source organism: Rana temporaria (assembly GCF_905171775.1). Taxonomy (NCBI): domain Eukaryota; kingdom Metazoa; phylum Chordata; class Amphibia; order Anura; family Ranidae; genus Rana; species Rana temporaria. Next base: position 324,945,661 of record NC_053491.1, read on the forward strand.
TCAGCAAAAGCAGCCCAAAGGGTGGCGCCATCCGAATGGAACTTCCCCTTTATAGTGCCTTTTTATGTGTTGTACGTCACCGCCCTTTGCTAGTTTTTTTTTGTGTGTATGCAAGGCAGGATTGACAGGAAACACGTAGAGAAAAACGTTGTTTTTTCCATGACATTAAAAACTATCGTGTGTACGTGGCATTAGTAATAAGCATGATTTCTTTAGACAGGAATTAACCCTTTCATGCCTAAACCTATTTATGACATTTGGTGTTTACAAGTTAAAATCCGTATTTTTTTCTAGAAAATTACTTAGAACCCCAAAACATTATATATATTTTTCCGATGGACCGTTTTCATCGGACAAACCGATCGTGTGTGGGCCCCATCGTTTTTTTTTCCCATCGGTGAAAAAAAATAGAACCTGTTTTAAAATGTTCATATGGTTAAAAAAAACGATAGAACAAAACGATCATCTGTGGAGAAATCCATTGGTCAAAAATCCACGCATGCTCAGAATCAAGTCGACGCATTCTCAGAAGCATTGAACTTCAATTTTCTCTGCATGTCGTTGTGTTTTACGTCACCGCGTTGGACACGATCGGATTTTTAACTGATGGTGTGTAGGCAAGACTGATGAAAGTCATCTTCATCGGATATCTGATGAAAAAATCCATCGGTCCGTTTTCATCGGATGAACCGATCGTGTGTACGTGGCATAACAGATGAATGCTGCACTTTGAGCATGCCAAACTTCAAAAGACTCTACGAAAGACATGTGCAATTTGTTTCAGTCTGAATACAAGTTTGGATGAATATTTGGTTATTCTGAGATTGGGATGTATCCCAATTTCTGAATAAAATAGTAACAAATTTAGTTGGAATCTGTTAAAATTTGTTCTAACGAATTCCAACTTTTCAGAACAGTTCGAATTTGGATTGGTCGAAAAACGATTGACTGATTCGAATTCTGTTTAAAGAATAGCTGGTTGTTAAGCAAGGTGTCGGGAAGCCAGCTTCCCACGTCCTTAACAACCAATCACTATCTGTCAGCGGGCTTCCTCACTGACAGATGAATTTAAAGAAAAGAATGCCGGCATTGTTTGGCAATAGAAAAAAAATGCGTGTGGTCCATCCCCCCAGTCCACATACCAGGGTCTGGTCTGGTATGGATTTTAAGGGAAACCACATGCCAACATTTTTTTTTTAAATGGCGTGGGGCTCCCCCAAAATTTATACCAAAACCTTATCCGGGCATGCAGCCCAGCAGGCCAGGAAAGGGGTGGGATGAGCGAGTGCCCCCTCCTGAACCATACCAGGCCACATGCCCTTGACATGAGGGGGGTGGGTGCTTTGGGGTGGGAGGCTCTGCCCCCCACCCCAAAGCACCTTGTCCCCATGTTGATAGGGACAAGGGCCTCATTCCCACATCTGTGGCCGTTGATTGTGCAGGTCTGCGGGCAGGGGGCTTATTGAAATCTGGAAGCCACCTTTAACAAGGGGGTCCCTAGATCCAAACCCCCCTATGTGAATGAGAATTGGTTACATACTGTAGTACCCCTACCAATTCACAGAAAAAGTGTCAAAAAGTCATAAACACAAAACACAAGTTTTTGACAATTCCTTCATTAAAAAAAAAAAATTGCCCATTCAATCACACCTCTCACCGGCCCAAAAAACAAAAAAAAAGCGATTGGCTCCTTGGAGGGCTCCCACCGAATGCCTCCTCTGCACTTTGACATTTCTTATATAGGCAAGAGACGGGGCCACCTGTGTATGTCACCTGGTGGCCCCACCCCTTCTGATGGCACAGAAGGGGTGGGAAATAACATGCAGAGCAGGCATTCGGCAGGAGGTCTCCCAGGAGGCGGAAACTTTTTTGATGTTTTAAATTTTTCAGGTCGCATGACTGACAATGGATTTACATCGAGGGACAGTATTTATTATTTTGAAATAAAAAAATTGTTGAAAACCTGTCTCTTGTTTTTATTACTTTTTGACACTTTTTTGGTGAATGTGTAGGGGTACTATGTACGTCACCTGGTGACACCTGGCTATGTCACCCGGTGGCACCCCCCCTTTTTTTTGGGTCAGCGTGATTGACGAGGGATTTACATTGAGGGGACACTATTTTATTAATATGGGAATTGTCAAAAACGTGTCTCTTGTTTTTATTCCTTTCTGTATACTTTCTGGTGAATGGGTAGGGGTACTATGTACCCGACACTTATTCACATAGGGGGCTGGGGAGTGGGATATGGGGTTCTATTTTTTAAAGGGGCTTCCAGATTCCGATAAGCCCCCTGTTGCAGACCCCCACAACTACTGGCCATGGTTGTGGGGATGAGGCCCTTGTCCCCATCAACATGGAGAAGGTGCATTGGGGTGGAGGGCATGTGTCCTGGTATGGTTCAGGAGGGGGGGAGCTTGCTCGACCCCCCTTTCCTGACCTGCCAGGCTGCATGCCCGAATAAGGGTGTGGTATGGCTTTTGGGGGGGACCCCATGCCTTTTTTTTGTTTATTTTGGCATGGCCTCTTATAATCCAAATCAGACCTGCTTTTTTCTATTGCCAGGCAATGCCGACATTCTTTTCTTTACATTCATCTGTCTGTGGGGAAGCCCACTGACAGATGATGAGTCATGATTGTTAAGGATGTGTCTGGTCCACTGCTTAAAAACCAGCTATTTTTACACAGAATTTGAATTGGTCGATCATTTTTCGACTGTTACGAATTCTAATCGTTCTGAAAAGTTGAAATTCATTAGAAAATGAATAAAGGAAACACATTTTAACGAAAACTAAATGTATTTTAAAGAAAATTAAAAAACTAAATTAATTCCGAAACCAAACTAAACAAATTACATAAAGAAATTAGTAACATAACGAATCTATCTGAAATGAAAACAATGTTTTCTGTTCTGCACATGTCTACTCTACAACTCTATTACATATAGCAAAAGACAAACAAATGGGGAAAAAAAAAGATATAAAACCCCAAAATACCACTTCTAACACAAAAGCCTTGCATAACAAAACTGCAGTATAACCTAAAAGGCCCCATCAACATAAAGTAATAAACAATATACCTTCCCAAATAAATAAAAACCCAAAAATATCATCCCCTTAAGTGAAAGCCTATCCAAAAGGTGAAAAGATGATTATCGTGAGAACATTTTTTTTTTAATACAACTTTTTTTAACTGTTTCTGGTAATTTTCAGTAACAAGCAGTGAGTGCTGGGAACCAGTGTAAATAATCGCTGGGCAATACTTTACCCCTGGACTAAAGCTTCTTTAAAGTTTTATTCCCTCCCTCAACACATAACTCCTAATGTGAGGTGATAACATTTAATCCCCTCTAACTCCAAATCCTAAAGTGATGAGTCCTAATACTTATACTATTCGGTTATAAACTCAGTTTTTACAGTGCATGGAGCCTCTGAACCAACAGCAAGCAGTCACATGCTGAAATCAAGCAGGTCTAAAGCCTAGTACACACGATTGGACTTTCTGTCAACAAATGTGTGACTGCAGGGTTTTGTCGGATAATCCGACCGTTTGTATGTTCCAATGGACAATTTGTTGGAATTTCCAACAACAAATGTTTTTTTAGCATGCTTATAAATTTTCCGACATCAAATGCCTTGTCGGATTATCCAATTGGGTGTACACAAGTCCATCGGAAAAAAATCCAAAGAACAAACACGCATGCTCCGAACCAATGCTAACCATAAGGCCTTGTACACACGATCAGTCTAAACCGATGAAAATGGACTGAAGGACCGTTTCATCGGTTAACCGATGAAGCTGACTGATGGTCTGATGTGCCTACACCATCAGTTAAAAAAACGGTCAGGTCCAACACAGTGATGTAAAACACAACGACGTGCTGAGAAAAATGAAGTTCAATGCTTCCAAGCATGCATCGACTTGATTCTGAGCATGCGCGGGTTTTGAACCGATGCTTTTGCGTACTAACCATCGTTTTGACCTGTTCAATTTGAAAGCAAGTTCTAATTTTTTTTGACCAAAGGATAACGGACCGATGGGGCCCACACACGGTCGGTTTGGACCGATGAAACTGAACTTCAGTTCGTTTTCATCGGTTTTGTCCGACCGTGTGTACAAGACAACATCAGCAGAAGTTGCCCACATGGTGGCACTAAAGAGCTGAAAAACCACATAGTTTCGTGTATGTTGGCTGAAAAAGTTCTGCTGTCTGTATGCATACCAAGTTCACGGCCAACGCCCTTCACAAAAAATGTCAAGGATTTGTCCGATGGAAATCCGATCATGTGTACAAGGCTTAAGATATGGAGTCCAGAACCACTCAATATTATTTCCTTTATTTCTTTCAGTATGTCTGGGCCTAGATAGAACAGTTGCCTGCTTTTTAATTGTTTGGTGATAAAATCAAGTATGGTGTTGACGGTAGCCACAGTTAAGCGGTCCGATTGGAAGACTAGACATCAAAATGATTTTGCTATTTCATTATGCCTGTATTTGTCAGCAGTCATGAAGACCAACTCTCGTATAAAAAAAAAATCAGTGTAATAAAAAAAAGAACGGAAAAAACACGTAGTTTGTGTTTGTTGGCCGACAATTCTTTGCCGTTTGTATGCAAAACAAATTCCTGGCCTACACTTTGTCCGCCGAAAATCCGATCGTGTGTATGAGGCTTTACTCTAGCTTCTTTTCGTTGCATTTCTGGGACAGGAAGTTGAGAAAAATGCCTTCAATGGTAAACAAACAGCAAAAAATAAACTGTTGTATGGATTTTCCCTCACTTTGGGAGATTTACTCTAACTTCCTGTTGCATCTCTGGGACAGAAAGTTAAGAAACATTTCCTCAATGGTAAACAAACCGTAAAAAAAAAATTGTTAGGGGTTAAACCAGGGGTCAAGTCCTGGGGAAAAAAGTGTGGGAACTCCCACCCAAGATCCACTCCCCCATCAAAAAAAAATAATAATACACTCATATGCATAATTACTAAACCGCATGTTTTAATTACTAGAAGCAAGTTCTTTCTAAATCCCGCGATAACTCGCGGCAGACCCCCGCAATGTCTCCTGGGAACAATGACAAAAGCTCCCAGGAGACAATGCGGCATCAAGGAAGTGACGGAATACCCGCACACTACCCGATGAATCCATATACAGGAAGCGGCCAGTAACATAAAGGATTACTAAGGTTCGCCTGCCCCTGACAGTGACTCGAGCTGGGCATAGTGAAGGATTGCCGCTTAGTGAAGGATTGGCTCGGGCAGCTTGGCTGCTCTCGGCTACTCTAATCCTGCAAAGGGAACTGAGTTCCTGCTGTAAAAAAAATGCAGGAACTCCGTTCCCACGCGTTCCCGCAGGACTTGAGCCCTGGGTTAAACCCTATTCTACTCTATTCAAAAATAATACAAGTTTTGGCTAAATGTACATTTTAATCATCAAATCTTTTTTTTGAGGCTATTTAAAGAATGACACAAGATAATTTGAAAATCAGGCTTCTTTTAATTCAAGTAGCAAGTTTACCAAACCCTTCATACATAGAGTAGTTCACTCGCTCTTTAATATTTATAGAATTAATTCAATATACGTTATGAAAATGAATGTTGTACTGGGCCTAGAATGTTTTTATTGAATAATGCAACTATGGTGTTATAACAGTCAAGTACACTTTTCCCACCTTCCTTGATGCTGACACCACAGGATGTTGAAATCTGCTAAGGAGAAGTCTATCTCCTTTCTCCTACTCTTTCCATTGAGGCCTGCACAGGAAAATAATCCAGCCTAGATTTATGTAATGGGTTGGTAACAGCTTTTGCAATAGTGACATGTTGCCGTGGAAACAAACGACTATGTGTTAAAGGATGTCAAGAAATCATCTCCTTATTTCTGATGATGGTTTTAATGAAAAGAAAAGTGTGCTGTTGTAAATCACACACACACTGCATGGTTATAATAGAGTTGCCTTGATAAATTGTGTAACTGTGCCCTCTAACCATTTAACGCAGAGCCTGAAGTGTTTTAATGCCTTTATAGAATGGCCCATCATGTCTTATTACTTGCATTAACCTTTCTTTACAAAATAAAACTGAAATTACATTTCCCACTATCACCAGGAAATTGGATCCTCCCTGTATCCTGCTTCAATTTTGTATGCTTATTAGGTGACTGGGTATGGGACCCCAGTAAAAGAGCAGATAATCTGCTAAAATAAAATAGAAACCTATAAATGATATATTGGTTACATTTTCTTCTGGAATATTACATCAAATCTGCACTGGAAGTTATTTAGAACAGTGCTCTTCATACGTGTCCTCAACTGCAGCTGACATGTTTTGCAGGTGACCTCACTTTACACAAGCAAAGACTTTAGTGTCTCAGCAATGTGACATAGTTAGTAGTATGGATATGCTGAAGACATGAACTGCTATTGGAACTTAAGGGCAGATTTAGGAAGCCTTGCCTTTGGAGAAAAGGAGTAGGTATAAAGTATGTCAAAGACCTCTGCTGGTCTGTTTAACTCTGGATTCATGAAATGTCAGCCAAAACAACCAAACACAATTATTTAAATCTACTCACTGCTGTGCTACTTACTTTATATCACCATATAACAGGAACGTGACAGTGACATAACGCGTAGGGCGGAGCTGGGTGACTTCATCGCACAAAGTAGTAAGTCATTGAGTAAAAAGGAGCGGAAGGTGACAATCACTGTGATTGTATATAAAGCGGTATACTGTGGTGCATTGGATTAGTGCAGTTTATAATATGAGTGCAATTTAATATATTTTACATAAATGTGACATTTAAGTCGGCTCTAGTACCTCCCCGCACACTATAGGTGGCTCTGCCTCTCTCAATTGCAGAGGGATCATTCGGTTGGGGTTTTGGGATTTGCACCTGAATCTCCCTTGTCCCCATCCTGCACTCAGTGGCAGTCACTCAGGAGATCAGATCTATGGGAGCCGTTGGGAGACAAGCTTTCACTTGTAAACACAGAAGCCTGACTTCTGTGTTTGCAAGTGTGGTGGTGATCAGGGAGCAGAGGGCCTGAGCCAGAGGTGGCGGAACAGAGTTCCACCAAGTTCCAGCTGAAAAAAAGGTCTGGAAATGACACACATGCTTTGGATAGAGGCAGGAACACAGTAAAAAGAATTAGCTTTGTTCATATTTCATGTGCAAGGTTTGCAACCAATGAAATATTATTTTTACTTGTTTACTAATAAGATAATCCTTTTTATTGCCCAATACTGGAAACAGGAACAACATTATTATTATCATTCACACAATATTTGTTTAATAATTGTTTCATTCTCCTTTGATCTTTACAAATGTAAATTATATTTCAGTTGTGGGTAGACTTCAGTGGCTGAATCCAACACCATCTTTCTGTGTCTCCCTCCAAGGTTCTTGTCTTCTCATAGAGTATAGCAGTTGTGCTCAAACGTTTGCAAACCCTGGCAGAAATCATGACATTTTGGCATTTGGTATTAAAAATATGGCTGACCATGCCAAAAACATTTATTTAGGGTTACTGCACTTATGGCACAAAACATCCTGGTTACAATATGCCTGACAACACTTTGACATGCCTCACACCTTCTGCAATATTGTAATCAGGAGTGATGAGACCAAAATAGAGCTTTATGGTCACAAACATAAATGCTATATTTGGAGATGGGCCAACACGACAAGTATACCATCCCCACTGTGAAACATGGTTGTGGCACACTGATGTTTTGGGGGTGTGTGGGCTCTAAAGGCATGGGAAATATTCAGAAAATGTATGGCAAGATGAATGCAGCATGTTATAAGAAAATACTGGTAGACAAATTTAATTATTCTGCACAAAAGCAGCGCATGGGACGCTCTTGGACTTTCTAGCATGCAAGTTGACCCTATTGGTTACAACAGAAAAGGGTGAAGGTTCTAGAGTGGCCATTACAGTCTCCTCACCTTTGTTAAGGAAATATGGCTGTACGCTGTGCGTAAACCATATCTCCTGTGCTAATAAACACACATTCCATCTTATGGTATAATGCATCTTACCTATCACTCTATTTCATATATATCCCCAAGTATACAGACATCACCACAGCTTACGTTCTCAGCATCATGCTCTTCTGGGCCTCTCCCCAGCACCTCACTTGGTTTTTATTCAAACACAACAAAAGTAATGACAAACAGGAAGTGATGGCTCTAACAGCCAATCGCTTCCTCCATGGGAAATGACATCACAGTGTAGCAATATACCCGGAGGAGCTGCTCGATTTTTGGGCGGCGTGTTACCTCGTGGCTCCTCCGAATTCTCTAGGGGCGAGTGATGCGTACTGTATGTGCATAAACAGAAGTAAAGGAATGTCCAGACAGGTGCTCTTTGCTGTGCTCTTTATTACCCAGCTGGGTAAAAACGATAAACTTGTGGTGAGGAAAGTAAAGTTGAAAGGAGAAAGAATAGCAGATTCAGGCGTAATCATAGGAAACAGTCCTGCTCCCAAACGTAACACTTCTCTTCGTTAAATCCCGCCGGAGTGGGTGCTGCGTCCCCGGACAGGCCTCTCCCACCAACCCGGCAGCCGGAGCATCACTCGGACAATGATAGGAATAAGTCTCTGCCACAGATCCTCCTTGGTGAACTCGATCTTGGGAGAAAGTCTCTGCCACAGACCCCTCTCTATGAGCCCCAGAAGATAACTCTGCCACAGGTCCCCTCTGGGTTGGATTATTTGAGATATACCTCCTTACTTGAGTTACGTCTGGATCTCCTACAACTTTTCGCCCAGGTACCGACTGACAGGCGATCAGTCCTGCAGTGTCCGGCTACCTGTGATCCCCAGTGGTCTCGTCCAAGCCCTATTGGACCGCCAGCCTCTCAATGGCGCTCCCCAGACTGACTCCCCACCGAACAGCACCCAGCTTGGGATCTTCAAAAGAGGGAACCCAGTCGCTCACTGGATCCCCATCGCTGGTTCAGCTGCTCTGGGCCAACACGGCTCAGGAACACCGTACGGCACGCACGCCCCGGCTAGGTAGGCCACAACGCCGGGGCGCCGCGATGTGGCCACCCTGGACGAAGAAGACCCAGAACCAATGGCGTCTGTCCCATAAATACACCTCCCCAGCATGCACAACGAGGACAAACCCTTGTGATTGGCTGCTGGGAAGAGCACCCAAACCTTGACTCCACTGCTGCCACCTGCAGTACTGGGGTTGGAAGAACACCCCAGCACAGCAGAATGGACTCACAGCACAGCCAAGCTGAGACAGAGAACGCAATTTGCTACTAACAATCTGGATCAGAGTTTAACTACACTCTGATCTATACTTAAATTTGACTAGCACCCGTACTATAAAGTACATGGGCGCTACACACTACATCTACCGGAATAGACACTGTCCCCAGTGTCCCAAAAGAGGGCATTCAATCCTGAATACCCGACCTGAATCTGCACAACAACAGAAAAGGACAGTAGAAAGAAGAGAATAGAAAAAGACAAAAATTTTTAAAACATTTTTCTATAAACATTTATATACAGTGATCGAAATTTCCACAATCCTGACTATCTATACTGCCCCATTCTCCGACAGTTGTTGATAGCTGGTCAAACAGTAGTAGTAATAGAGAAAACGCGATCCACCTTCCCAAGACATTTAAGCACCACTCTGTCGCTAAAAATGTACCTGCCAGGACTCCAGTCTCTCAGACAATCTTCAAACCTGTGGCCAACACAGGTGAACGCATATTCCGTGCCACGGGAAAGTTTGGGGACATTCAGACGTTCCCAGACTGCATCCTTGTACCAGTCCTCTCTCATCTTTTCGAGTTCGGGCAGAGGGGCTGGAGGCACGTATGGGTATTCCCACCCGTAGCCGTGGCCACTCTTCTTATAAATATGCGCTGTAAGTGGGTCAACTTTGGTAAAGTACGGGGGTCTCCGCGGCCTTGTAACACGATAGCGTCAGGAGCTCTCCTCACTACAGGCAGAAGAGCGGGCATGGGGTTAGTGACACTAGTGCTTGGCGCTCCAACTCCCCATGTCAGTTGCGGGACATTTGCAGTTGGTGTGACATGGTTGGAGCGTTTCCTGCATCTACAAGACTTGTTGGTGCAGTAACTTTTACCCCACTGCGACTCCGGGAACTCCGGCTTAAACCACGGATCATCCCCATCATCATACAAAGAGAAGAAGTCCGTTGTTTCACACTCTTCCACAGGCAGGCATACACGCCCTCCGGCAAGGGTATCAGTAGTGTCTTCCTTGCTCACAGGCAGGCCTCGACCACACCCGTGAGAGGCTTGAGTGGGGCCCATCCTAGCAATAGTGTGCCACACTGAGACCACATTAACTGGTGTTGTCTCCGGCACGACATCCGCTCCCACACTGGGCACACATACTCGGTCATCATCACCATCGCTTACCTCCGGCGATACGGTTGGGGTTGCAGCCAATGCAGGGTCAGCGTGGATGATACAGTCACCACTTCCGGATCAGCGACTACTGTGGTTTGGAAGGGTTCCGGCCATGGGGCCTCTTCCTCTGCGATCACAGTCCCAGTGATCCAATCCACCTTAGACTCCCGGGGAGATTCATTCGGTGGTTCTACTTGGAACAGGTAGTTTCGGCACCTCTTGCATCTAACAAATGGCAGAAGACGGACGGCCAGCTCCGAACAGCAGGGGCAGGACAGTCCGAGGGCCTTCACGCCACCACTGGAAAACGAACTTCCCTTGGGACCGCATCCGGATCCCAGTATTTGTCAGGGGGACTCCAGCGGCAGCAGAAATTACATTGACTCCAGGCATAGACATCAGGGATCGCAGCTTCACAAATGGCGTTGATGGCACAGACATGGCTACACAACCTTCTCTCGTGGGCGAGCAATCACTCTGTCCTTTGGCGCCAAACTCACTCTGCATCTCTCGCAGGGGTGGGTAACTCCTCCCACCTGAGTTCATTTCTTCACACGTGGCAGGCACACATGGCTTCGCCGCACGTGCGCCCAACTCTAATAGCGACATTAACTCCTTCCTCACCAGGCACATTTTAACACACGACAATTCCTTTAATCAGCCGTAGATTAAACATCTGTATTCAGGTATTCTCTGAGGTAACAGCCAATACCCATATGAGCCCCCACGTGTAGCACTACCCCCGGAAGAGCTGCTGGATTTTTGGGCGGCGTGTTACCTCGTGTCTTTTCCGAATTCTCTTGGGGCGAGTGATGTGTATGTGCATAAACAGAAGAAAAGGAATGTCCAGACAGGTGCTCTTTGCTGTGCTCTTTATTACCCAGCCGGGTAAAAACGATAAACTTGTGGTGAGGAAAGTAAAGTTGAAAGAAGAAAGAATAGCAGATTCAGGCGTAATGATAGGAAACAGTCCTGCTCCCAAACATAACACTTCTCTTCGACAATCCCGCCGGAGTGGGTGCAGCGTACCCGGACAGGCCTCTCCCACCGACCCGGCAGCCAGAGCATCACTCAGGCAATGATAGGAATAAGTCTCTGCCACAGACCCTCCTTGGTGAACTCGAACCTGGGAGAAAGTCTCTGCCACAGACCCCTCTCAATGAGCCTCAGAAGATACCTCTGTCACAGGTCCCCTCTGGGTTGGATTATTGGAGATATGCCTCCTTACTTGAGTTACATCTGGATCTCCTACAACTTGTCGCCCAGGTACCGACTGACAGGCGATCAGTCCTGCAGTGTCCGGCTACCTGTGATCCTCGGTGGTCTCGTCCAAGCCCTGTTGGACCTCCAGCCTCTCAATGGCGCTCCCCAGACCGACTCCCCACCGAACAGCACCCAGCTTGGGATCTTCAAAAGAGGGAACCCAGTCACTAACTGGATCCCCATCGCTGGTTCAGCTGCTCCGGGCCAACACGGCCCCGGAACCAGGAACACCGTGCGGCATGTACGCCTCGGCCAGGTATGCCACAAGGATGGGGCGCTGCGATGTGGCCACCCTAAAGGTTGGTGCCACACTGGACGAAGAAGACCCAGAACCAACGGCGTCTGTCCCATAAATACACCTTCCCAGCATGCACAGCGAGGACAAACCCTCGTGATTGGCTGCTGGGAAGAGCACCCAAACCTCGCCTCCACTGCTGCCACCTGCAGTACTGGGGTTGGAAGAACACCCCAGCACAGCAGAATGGGCTCACAGCACAGCCAAGCTGAGACCGCAATTTTCTACAAACAATCTGGATCAGAGTTTAACTACACTCTGATCTCTACTTAAATTTGACTAGCACCCGTACTATAAAGTACATGGGCGCTACAACAGGAAATGACCTCCACACAGGAAATGACCTCCACACAGGAAATTAATTTATACAAACAACCAAGGAATAATGGCTAAGGAGAGTCTTATGGGCGTGTCTGTGCAGGGACAACATGTATGTTTTTCCTGTAACAAAGGAAGCCGCATGGCTTTCAACCATGGACACTCTCTAAAAACATGACAATTCAAAAGCTCCCGTATTTCCCCTGGTATGAGTCCTTATTCTGCGTTGTTCAGAGAACAACGCATACCCGGATTATACTACCGTTCCTGTGGATAGGAGGTTATCTGCAGGTGTACGCTAAGCGTCCTGCCATGTGCTGATCAGACACACAGAAAGACAAGAGCGCTTATCCCCCCATAACCGATAATGTCCTTGCAGATTGAATATATACCCTCCAGATGATCGTTCTGTGCATTGCAAAGGGGCCCTTCGCTGGCGGACATATCCCCACTCTGCAAACACCTCTCTCCAACCTCTGGAAGTTTTCCACTACCAGACGGGACTCAACCAGTGTCAGTCTGCCCCAGTCAGCTCTTTAGAGCGGGCTGTGGGAGTACTAACACTGAGAGACACTATCACAATACATATTAAATACATATTCATACAATTTCCACAAAACCTTAAAATCATCGAGCCACTCTCGGAAGATTTTAAATGTGTAGTTCATGTAAGAAGAGACTTTGCATGGCCTGGAGCCATTTTGCCAAGTTGAATGGGCAGCTATACCACCTGCAAGAATTTGGGCCTCATAGACAACTATTACAGAAGGGTGCATGCTGTCATTGATGCTACAGGAGGCAATACTCAGTATTAAAAACGTAGGGTATGCAGACTTTTGAACAGGGGTCATTGCATTTGTTTATTTGTTGTCATTTTGTTTTATGATTGTGCTATTCTGTTATGACCTACAGTTGAATATAAATCCCGTAAGAAATAAAAGAAATGTGTTTTACCCGCTTACTCATGTTTTTTTTTTTTAAATGGTACATACTGTAAATGACCAATTCTCCAAAGATATGCAAACTTTTGAGTAAAACTGTAAGCTAGCCATACCCAGTAGAATTTTATGGAAAATTTTTCATTTGAAGAACATTTGATTTTTTTATCATTAGTGGGGTCAAATCGTTCTTCATTTTATACTGCAGCAATGAGAGAATTCAGTGGAGCAGAAATATGTTTTCTTGAATGAACTGTGTATGTGATTGATTTTTGTTTGGGAAATGATATTCATTTGAAATCACCTTCAGATGACATTCATCAAATAAATTAAGGATTTTTGTACAAATATTTGTAAACATTTTCACTCATATGACCGCTCCCTCGAAAACCTACTAGTGTATGGCCAGCGTTAGGCTTGACAGATGTTGAGAGAAGAAGCTTCACATATTTTGGGTGTGTTTTAGAGGCACTTAGAAAATAATTTCTTAAGTTCACTGAACACTTTTTTTGACATACTAAACAAGAAGAGAACCTTGCCTTGATGCTCCCTAAAAAGTTTAAAACATGATTGCTGGGCACGTCCACTGACTTCAATGGAGATGTTTGACAAGCTTTTCAAGTTCCAATAAACACGCTATGTGAACTTGACTATTCACAGTTCATGTATATGTAGCACCATCTAGTGTGTGCAAATTATAGTCTGGCCCAGGGATAAACCTACGTCACTGAATCTGGGTCAGTGTTGTTAGAGGCCAGGGCTGAGCAACTCATCCTGGGAGCTCTCTTGTGTCTCCCCCTGTTTCTAGAATGTTGGAGAACATTTTAGAAAATAGTGGGCGGAAGCTAGAAGGGGTTGCCTTGAATGTTTATGGGCCCTCAGCTAATCCCAAGACTGGGCCTGGCAGGGGACTGAGGAGCTCATAAATAGGAATGAGCAATGCCAGCAGGGGAGTCAAGGGGAATATGGAGAAGCAGTGCTCAGGACAGACTGTATGTGGCCCTTGAGGAACCCCCACGGGAGAGGGGGTTTACTTCAGGCTGGAGTTCAGAGGCTTGCCTGGAAGGATCACACCACAGGAGGCAGTTGTAGGGATCTAAGCTGGAGAGTCAGCAGAGAGAGACAGTGAGTAGATCAGCACGATGCAGAGACAGCCAAGAGGAGATACTGCCAGCTGTAGCAGGTCTCTTTTGAAAACAGTGGTGTGCCAAGTCTTCACCCAACCTTGCCCTGAGGAATTTCCATGTGTGTGTTAGTCATGAGGACTAGGAGAAGAAAGCAGCCAGGTGGGTTGGGAGCAGCCAGGCAGGCCAGCATTTCTGCAGCAGTAGAACTGGGCTCAGTGTCTATGGGGAAGCAGAAGGTGATGAGAAATGCTGTTCACTCCACATGTGCTACTTTACCAAAAAGGGGCGGCAATTTCCTAGCCTGTAATGGGCTATTGCTGAATTAACAGGTGACTGTTAGTTCCACCAGGAATGACCAACAGGTACTGTACATAAGGGAAACAGGTTTGTGCAGGAGGAAGGGAAAAAAGGAGTTTGTACATAGGGAGGAGGTTGTCCCTGGTTCTGTGTTTGGACATTTTTTTTAAGTTGGGCATCCCATAATTTCCTACCCCATCCGAGTTATCATCCCTTAATAAAACAACAACAAAAAAAAAGCGCCAAAGACTGTTTTCTGCATTTGAGTAAATAAAGAAAATGCTGTGTGACTGTCTGTGAGTGTGCAGCAGTAGGGAACCTAGACATCAGCGACTCTGAAGGTAGTGCTACATAAAGAACAGGCTTTGCAAAACATTTGAGAAGCTTGAATCTTTACACAGTGTGAATGAAGCCTTATTTCTATTTTACCAATTTACTGTATAATTATGTAACAATTTGTTTCAAGCTGTCATTTTTTTAATTGCAGGTAGAGATGGGTCGAACATCCCCTGGTACAGTTCACACCAGAACTTCCGAACACAGCAAAAGTTTGGATTCGAACCCCATTGAAGTCTACGGGACCCGACCTTGAAAAAATCAAAAGTCCCCATTTTGAAAGCTTATATGCAAGTTATTGGCCATACAAATGATATAGGGGTCTGGGTACTGCACTGGGGGACATGGACCAATGCAAAACAAACTTTTAAAAAAGATAGTTTTTAAAGAGGCAGTACAATTTATGATGCTTAAAGTGAAACATTAAAAATAAAAAATTCCATTAAATATAGTGCCTAGGGACCCCTTTAGTCTGCCTATAAAGTGGCGCATGTGTACTATGTATAGAGTCGCTGCCGCAAAGCTGACATTTATAAAGAAAAAAAAAAAATTAAATTGCCGGAAATACAATACCATTGCCAGCAATAGAAAAAAAAAATGTGGGGTCCTTCTCCAATCCATACCAGGCCAAAATGTTTAAATCCATAACAGGCCACATACCCTTCACATGGGGGCTTGCTTTGGAGTGGGGGGGATAGAGGATAGCCTTTGTCATGGGCGGAACTTCGACGGTTGCGGCGTTGTGATTGAAGATGGATCTACATCAGGGGGACATTTTTTTTTTTTTTTTTTAAATAAAGGAATTGTCGAACTGTATTTGTGTTTTTATTCCTTTTTGACACTTTTTTGGTGAATGGGTACCCCTAACTCATTCTCATGGGGGGGGGGCGTGGGCTCTGGGGGCTTTCAGATTCCGATGAGCCTCCTGCCTGCAGACCCCCACAGCCATGGCCCAGGGTTGTGGGAAAGAGGCCCCTGTCCCCTTTAACATGGAGACAAGGTGCTTTGGGGTTGGGGGAGCAGAGCCATCCCTGCCCCAAAGCACACACCCAAGTTTAGGGCAAGTGGCCTGGCATGGTTTAGGAGGGGAGGGGCCCTTGCTCATTCCCCCCCCCCTTTCCTGCATGCTGGGATAAGGGTCTGGTATGGATTTTGGGGGGGATCCCACACTTTTTTTTTTTAAATGGCGTTGGGTTCACCTTAAAATCCATGCCAGACCTTAAGGGACTGGTTTGGATTGAGGGGGACCCCCACACAGTTCATTTTTTCACTTTTTTATATTGCCAGTAATGTTTTTTTTTTTTCATTCAGCGGGGAAGCCCATTGTCAGCTGATGACTCGTGAGTTGTTAAGGATGCAGCGGACGGCTTCCTGACCCTGTTTCTTAACAACCAGCTTTCACTGTGCCTTGATTGGACAAAGGCTTAGAATGCACTGTGCAGTGCCCCGCAAATTCCTTATACCTAACTAGTGTGAGTAACACCACTTCTTCTCTTTGTTTTGCTGTTTATAGATGATACTATATTTTTCAAGCAACACTCAGGCTATGTTGGTTATAGCAAACCATAAAAAAACAATGTTTGATAAGCTAAATGATGCATTTCAGGACACTAAAAAAAATAATAAAAAAAAGTATATGTGTTTTTTATATTTTCCTCATTTATTTATAATTTAAGTTTGCCACATTCCCTGCAGATTTTATTTCACCTTTCAGTTATGCCTTTGTTGTTAGTAAAACAGGTTATGGATTGAACAATTTTCCTGTAATTTGTGAACCACTTCATCCATTGTCAAGTAATTATGATGTCATATTTAGCCATCGTAACACAAGAAAAAATCTGTTTCACTGACATCAGTTAAAATAAAACAGCTTCACAGCCAGAATGGTAAGTGGCTTTTATTTCATTAAACAAAGGTTATAACATTAATAAAAGGTTTGACTTTTGAAACTGATACCACAAAAATGATTTAAAGTGTAACTCCACTTTTGTAGTAAAGAAAAATAGCAAATAATAATAAAAAATAACACAGCGTATACAATTGCTACACAAGTCATATTGTAATTGAATGTTAATAAAAAACCTTTCCTTTTCAATCTGCAGCACTGTAATATTCTGTAAAATTCAATATGGCTACATAGAGGCTTGCTCCTGCACAATATTAGGCCACATGTCCTTCTCAACATGGGGAACATATCATGCGGGGGAATCTCCCCTGTACTGAAACAGGTATATTTGTTTAGTTAAAAGAAAATTATGGCCAAAGCTTTTTTGGTCATACTTTTCTGCGTCAAAGCAGTTCACTTAATTTTGCACTTGCACATGTTTACATTGGACTGAAATTTGCTGTCAGCTGATGTCACAGAGCCGCTCCATGCTCTGTAAGTATTGTGACAGGAAGTCAGGTAAATCTGTGGGTGTTGTCACAGACGGGACATACATTTCTGCCTTGTTTAGACAATACACCAATTGTTATTAGGCGTTGGCTGCAAACGTAGCCAGAAAAGGCTAAAGGCCGTTGGAAGACTTCAGCTGTTCAGAATGAGGCAATTAAGGCCTCTATAAGTAGTCCAGATGATTACCACTAATTTCATGCTTCTTGAGTCTTTGTTAGTAAGGAGAGCAGTGCCAAAAAGTCTTCTGAGAATTTTGTTTATGCTGTTTGGATGCTTGCACTTGTTTCCAGCAAGATGGAAGAATAAACCAAAATCTTTGTTTTCAACCGTCTTCGACTGCCTGTCTGTATAAATTCAGTGTGTAGTGAACCCATCCAAGGGGTCACACACCCCGCTACCGAGCTAACCCCTTACAGTATCCTGACAATAATGCTGGGATCCACCCAGAAGTCTGATTGGCAGCTGGCTCAGCCTCTCAGTGTGAGGTTGAGAGACTGAGACAGATGCTCCTGCCCTCTCTCCAGCCCATTGCTCCAGTGAGTACTAGAGGAGAAGAGCAGAGAGCAGTAAATGACAGTTACCACTCTCTGCTCAGAGTGGATGTGATAGCTCAGTTCTTGAGCCAGCAGCAGACAGCTGCAGCATCAGACAGATGCCATTGATGCCATTGAGGACATTGTGCTGTCATTGTGATGTCCATTCTGCATCAGTGAAGCAGACATGGACCTGTCATCTACCTGCTCAGTCAGGATCATCCGAGAGATACCCTGCTGAGTGGGTGGATGTGCTGGTGGACGCCGCCAGTGTGAAAGGGACCTTAAAGCGGAGTTCCACCCACAAATGGAACTTTCGCTCTAAGTGATGGTTAACCCCCTGACAAGCCACATTTGGCTTGTCATTTTTTTTTGGGGGGGGGGGGGGCGGATACCCATTTTTTTATGGGCACCCAGCTTCCACCTCTCCCCCTCCCTCCCACATCACAGGTCCCAGAAGATTGCCCGGCCATTCACAGCGTACAGTGTGCGCCTGGCTGTGAAGCTACAGCCGGGCGCCCACAGTTAGAATCCTGGGGCCTCGGAGAGGAGCGAGGCTTCCTGAACCCGCATCGTTGGAGAGGTGATTGTCTGATTATTAAAAGTCAGCAGCTACACTTTTTGTAGCTGCTGACTTTTAAATGGGTGGAATTCCACTTTTAGCAGAACCAAACTCTCTCAATCAACATTAGAAATGCTGGGGGGGGGGGGGGGGGGGGGGAGTGATTTCCCAACAACATAAAGCATGGAGACATGGATGAATAGGAGAGTTTAGTTTGAATATTACAAAAAAAGTTGAGTTCCACTTTAAATACACTTTGTCAGCTCATACTTTTACAATATGTGCATTGCATAAAAATGTTTTGTTCCTTAAATAAGCTGATTAAAAAGAATGATTCCAACACCTTAACATAGTGGTGGATTATTATGTGTTTTGTGTACTGGGTTGTGTATTAACCTTCCTCTCCCTCTCTATTATATGAAGATATGTGCCTGATTCTAATTCATTTTTTGTATGCTGTCGTTCATAATGCACAGTTAATACATGTAAATTAGAGGGAAAGTTAATGTGCGTTCTTACCAGCGGTACGTCCCCTCATTGTGCTAAATAATGATTTCAGCACATATTGACAATAGCTTGGAATTCCAGAATGTATTCCACTCAGCTCCGCACTCCCATTTTTCTAACTACAAATGTTTTTATTGTACTAAAAAATGTAATACTCTAAAAGCTGTTTTCTAATGGATTAGGCATAAATGAGATGCTTTTCACAGCCGAGAACAGCTAACTGCTATAAAACAAATCCAGCATGCTGCAAGCCTGCCTGTCTGTTAATGGGTTAACAAAGGGCCTCAGTCTGTTGCTGATTGCAGACTGGAGGGAAAATGAGTTTAAAGTCCCTCTGTGGTGGCCAGAAGGCTTGGGAGACCGGCTGCTATGCTCACTCAGGGCATAGGAAAAATTAGAATTGACTAAGAGATCTATGCAATTGCTAAACATCTGGTGCCATTGTCGACTGCGTTAATTTAGGCCGTTTTTTGAATGCAGAGTATTGATACTAACTCAAAATTCTACTTATTGACATTGTTGTAACACAGAAGGAATGGGATATTGCTGACAGAATTTAAAGGGAAGCATCATGTGTAACCTTTAGAAAAAGCTACAATTTATGTGCTTTTAAGGCTTGTTTACATGTTGACCTTCCTTAACCACTTCAGCCCCGGGCCATATTGCTGGTCAATGACTGGGCCACTTTTTGCGATTCGGCACTGCGTCGCTTTAACTGACAATTGCATGGTCGTGCGACGTGGCTTCCAAACAAAATTGGCGTTCTTTTTTCCCCACAAATAGAGCTTTCTTTTGGTGGTATTTGATCACCTCTGTGGTTTTTATTTTTTGCGCTACAAAAAAAATAGAGTGACAATTTCGAAAAAAAAAGATTTTTTGCTGTAATAAATATCCCCAAAAATATATAAAAAAAATATTTTTTTCCTCAGTTTAGGCCGATACGTATTCTTCTACATATTTTTCGTAAAAAAAATCGCAATAAGCGTTTATTGATTGGTTTGCGCAAAAGTTATAGCGTCTACAAAATAGAGCATAGTTTTATGGCATTTTTATTATTTTTTTTTACTAGTAATGGCGGCAATCAGCGATTTTTATTGGTACTGCGACCTTATGGCGGACACTTCGGACACTTTTGACACATTTTTGGGACCATTGGCATTTTAATAGCGATCAGTGCTAAAAAAATGAATTAATTACTATAAAAATGCCACCGGCAGGGAAGGGGTTAACACTAGGGGGCGAGGAAGGGGTTAATTATGTTCCCTGTGTGTGTTCTAACTGAAGGGGGGTGGGACTGACTTGGGGAAATGACTGATCGCTGTTTATACATTGTATGAACAGACGATCAGGCATTTCTCCCCCTGACAGGACCGGGAGCTGTGTGTTTACAGCTCCCGGTTCTCGCTCTGTAACGAGCGATCGCGGGTGCCCGGCGGCGATCGCGCCCGCCGGGCACACGTGCCGGGACCAGGGGCGATCAGGGGGCACGCGCGCCTCAGGTGGCACACACACGCCCCTATTGGCTGATTCGCGAGATGACGTTGACCTATAGCTACTTGATCTTGCTCAGCCGTGCCGACCTGCCGCCGTATAACTGCGGTGGCTGGTCGGCAAGCAGTTAAGATGTGTTGCGTTATGCAGCTCTTTGAAACAACATGGCCTCCAAAAATTTAGTACAACCTGCACTTTTTTGTGTCGTTGCACACTAAGGCTGGGTTCACACTACTACACTACTTTCATCCTACTTTGCTCTGCTACATTGGTCCTACATTTATCCTACATTGGTCCTACATCCATCCTACTTTCATGAACAGGATACTACTTTGGTCCGACTTCAATGATATTCAATGGGCCTGAAGTAGGATCAATGTAGGACCAAAAGTAGTACAGGGAGCATTTTCAAAGTCGGACCGACTTGTGTAGGACGCTACAAGACGCTCTCATAGGGAAACATTGAACACAGAGCAAAGTAGGATGAAAGTAGTGTAGTAGTGTGAACCCAGCCTAATGGGGGAGATTTACTAAAATTGGTTCAATCTGGTGCAGCTGGGAGCCAATTACCTTCTAACTTCAGCTTGTTCAATTAAGCTTGGACAATAAAACCTGGAAGCTAATTGGCTTCTATGCAGAGCTGCAGCAGATTTAGCCATTTCTATTTTGAGTAAATAACCCCCATTGCTGTGTATTGTGTCACAGGTGCATTAAAATTATTAGTTGGATTATCATTCAGAACATAATGGTGTAAATGGGTCCGTATTTGAAAGAATTTTTATTTTAAAGCAGGTGTGACAAGCTGAAGTATTGCCTGCCATTCACTTGTGATCTTTTGGCTCTTGTGTGAATTGTCTTTCAGTATTAGAGGTGGGCAAACGATTCAGCCCGAGCAACAGTCAAGACCAAACATTGGCTGTTCACCCTATTCGTGGAACACCCGAATTTGTAGGGTGTTCACCCCCCTGAACGCCCTGCAATGCACTGTGTGCTGCACAATGCAATCTGTGCTATGCCCAATCAAAAACTGGTTGTTAAGGAGTGGGGCTGGGAAGCCAGTTGGGGCATTCTTAACAATCGATAAATCATCAGCTGGCATTGGGCTACCCCATTGACAGCTGAATAAAAAATAAAAATAATATATATTCTATAATAATAAAAATGGTGTGGGTACCCCCCAAAATCCATACCAGACCCTCATCAGAGCATGCAGCCTGGCAGGCCATGAAAGGGGGGGACAAGAGAGTTCCCCCCTCCTGAACCCTACCAGGCCACATGTCCTCAACATGGGGGCACCCAAAGCACCTTATCCCCATGTTAATAGGGACAAGGGTCTCTTCCTGACAACCCTTGCCCGGTGATTGTCGTGGTCTGCGGTCGGGGGCTTATCGGAATCTGGAAGCCCCCTTTGACAAGGGACCCCCCAGATCCCAGCCCCGCCTATGTGAACGAGTATGTGGTACATTGTACACTTACCCATTCACCAAAAAAAAGTAGTGTAGTGTTAAAAATTACAGTCTTTTATTAAAAATATCTTCTTCTTCTCCTTATCCGCTTCTTCCTCCAGTCTTCCTCCATCTTCTCCCACATCTTTATCCTCCGATCTTCTCTTTCTCCCCACTGGCCAGGGTTGTGGGGGTATGCAGGCAGGGGGCTTATAGGAATTTGGAAGTCTGACAGTTCTTATATAGGTAAGGGCAGGGGCCACCATTCCGTGATGTAACAAGGGGGGAGGTGCCACCAGGTGACGTTGCCAGGTGGCTCATCCCCCTCCTTTCCTGATCTGCCAGGCCACTTGCTCAGATAGGGTCTGGTATGGATTTTTGGGGGGGAAGGTGGAAAAGCGCAAGGTCTCTAACATCAACCAGCTCCGTGATGTTGTCATGGAGGAGTGGAAGAGGTCTCCAGTGGCAACCTGTGAAGCTCTGATGAACTCCATGCCCAAGTGGGTTAAGGCAGTGCTGAAAGATAATGGTGGTCACACAAAATATTGACACTTTGGTTTTAATTTGGACATTTAGGGGTGTACTCACTTTTGTTACCAGCAGTTTAGAAATTAATGCCTGTGTGTTGAGTTATTTTGAGAGGAGAGCAAATTTACACTGTTATATAAGCTGTACACCCACTACTTTACATTTTAGCAAAGTGTTGTCACATAAAAATATAAAATAAAATATTTATGAAAATGTGAGGTTGCTCTATCATTGGAGCAGCTGCTTGGTCATTTGTTCACACAGTTGAGGCAGAGAACCCAATCTTGGCTCCTCTGACGAAACAGGTTAAAACGGAAGTAAACCCAGTTTAAAAAAACGGTAACATTCCTGACACGTGTCGGGAATCTAGTTGTCACATTGATATGATACATTGACAAAGATATGATGCGAGTTAAAGGGTCACTAAAGGATTTTTTTTTAGCTAAATAGCTTCCTTTACCTTACTGTAGTCCTGGTTTCATGTCCTCATTGTTCGTTTTTGCTCTGATGTTGCTGTAATTCTGCTCTGTTCTGGACACTTCCTGGTTGTCTGTTTCCTGAGGACCACAGTACTGGGAGATTCTAGTTTCGTTTTCCAAACCATCACTTCTCTATGGCTCTATACAGCACAGAGGCAGGATAACATGCAAAAACGAAACTGAAACTACAGGTACATTATATGATTGATTTTATCTATTTTTAATCGTTTTAAAAAGGAAATGTCCACGTAGCGCGCGACCCCAAGCCTGGTAGGCCATAGTGGTGGGGCCCGCGATGTGCGCACACCCTAAAGGAGGGTGCCGCACCTGGAACCAGGAACCCGCGAAGAACCCAGAACAACGGCCTCCGCCACAGAAATACTCCTCCCCAGCATGCCCCGCGAGGGAAAATTCCCTAATTGTCCGCCAGGACCTCTCCGGCGCCACCTGCCGCCCAGAGATGTAACTGTATCCCTGGAATGCAGACTGATCCACAGAACATTCCAGATTTGGCGACAGCCAAATTCAACAATTTAAGAATGAGCGCAACTTATCTCTCTCATTCTCCCACTAACCTTAGCGTTGTGCCCTTACCGAAAGTAAAGGGGGCACTACAATAATTACAATATTTTACATAAACCATAAGGAAACAGTACACAAATCTGTCACACAAAAGTCAAAAGTACAAACACGCATGCTCAGAATCAATGCTCACCAAACACAAAACTAGCAGAAGGGGCCCAAAGGGTGGCGCTGAAGAGCTGAAATTCCTTGTAGTATGTCACTACGTTCGTGTTTGTGGCACAACAATTTGTCTAACATTAGTATGCAAGACAAGATCCTGGCTCACGCCCGACAAAAATCAGACACTCGGTTGTCCAACAACCGTACAGTGTGTATGTGGCTTTTTCTAATTAGATGTCAATAGAATAGGTAAGTATTTAAATTGTGAGCTGTGGCATGACGGCAGAGAGGTAAGTATGTGCATCCTTCTTTTTCTGTGTATGCTTTGCTGGAAAAGTTTGTTCTTGTGCAGTTGGCCACCATGCTTTCAGGTGCACTAAGCTAGCTTTTGAAATGCATTTGTGTTCCTTCTGATCTGCATCTGAGCTACATTAAGCTGCTCTTGAATTCTCATTGACTGCAAAGGGAGAAAAGCAGTTGTTACTCAAATAAAGGCTGTATACACAAACAATAAAGGAGGAAAAAATAAATACATAACACGTTGGTAAAAGCCTCTAATTCCGGCACATCAGTTCAGTGATCTGTCATAGCCAATTTTGGAGAAGATTTTAAAAATTATACTCAATTCTAGTGATGAGTGTTGCGGGAAATAGAAGATGTCACATAGATGGTGATGATGGACTGAGCATATTGTACACCGACCCATAGCCTAAGTCTATACAGAAAAATATATCAGCGTCCCATTCGTGTTCACCGAGACTATAACCTTTAAGGACTTCCATTATGGCACTATGCAAGCCACTTTTTTTCATAGGAGTACACAAATACATGTTTTATTTTTTATACAAAAGACAACTAAACTGTACCTGCATATGTCCTGACCTATTACTGAGAAATAAAAGTGGACTAAGGGGATCTAGGGATGGTCAGGGAGGAGGGGGTCTGGGCAGAGGCGAGTGCATTGTACTGCATAAGTGCATATTATCAGCACTGTCTGTCCTAATTGCTTGTTGAGGCTGAAACAATTTGGTTAAAAGCTGCTTTGCTTAATTATGAGAGTTTTACTCAGAAAAGTGGGGAGGGGGAAGGGTTATTCTGAGCAGAGAACTCGTTATTTCTTTATTAGCACTGGGGGTAAGGGAGATGGCTCTGCTTCCTTTTATTCTGCTCTCCTCAATCAGGAAAAATAGATTTTTGAAATATATTGGTATAGCCATTAAGCTGAATTCTGTTGCCTGGCATTAGACCTCTTGAAAGTATTTAAAGGCAGCTATAAGATGACTGATTTCAATTTGTTTTTGCTGTCTGCTAATTTTCTGGGTATTGAATAATTAAATTGTTTTTTTCAAACATGTTTGACCAGAATTGGGCATATTTTAGGTTACTGGTTACTGGAAAAATAGGATTAATAAGAAATCATTTACACTTGCAATGGGGGGGAGCATACAAACATGGTTAAAGTGGTGTAAACCCTCCATACACGCAGTGTTAAGTGAGCAACCTCATATGATGCACAGAGATGAAACAAATCTTCTATATAAGTGTATATTTGCTATCTTCAGCTTTATTTGCTGTTTAGAAAGTGCACATCCTGTTTTTTGAATTTTCTCTTCCTGATTTATCTGTGGGTGTGGATACTTGCCATTCACTAGGAGACAGCTGATTGGAGGAAAAGCACACACACCCCTCCACATAGGCAGAGACTTGCAGATCTGTGCTGTGAATAGACCAGATCTCTGCTTATCTAGTTATAGGATCCTCCCCTGACACAAAATTCAGGCTAGTTTTATCACAGTTGTCAGAGAACTTGTCAGAAGTTATCATGCTGATAACAGAAGAATGGAGCAGGAGAAAGCCACGGGACTTAGGGCTTTTTAAGAGAGATAAGTAACATCCACTTTAAGCCTCATTTTATCACATAGGTGCAGCTGCAGCGTTGCATCATGAAGTGGCACAAATTCCACCCAGTCGTGTTTGACCCACTGAATGCAACCCACTTCATAACCACCCTGCTACAAACGTTAAAGTCCCAATGGGGCCATTTTTTCCATGTTCTACAGATAGACTGTATTTAGAACATCTTTTTTTTTAGCAATAGAGTTATTAAACCCAACTGCAAATAATATTTCTTATGGTTAAAAAACCGATAGAAAAAAACGATTGTCTGTGGGGAAATCAAGCGGTCAAAAATGTACGCATGCTCAGAATCGAGTCGATGAATGCTCGGCAGCATTGAACTTAATTTTTCTCAGCACGTCGTAGTGTTTTACGTCACCGCGTTAGAAACGATCGGATTTTTAACCGATGGTGTGTAGGCAAGACTGATGAAAGTCAGCTTCATCGGATATCTGATAAAAAAATCCAGGTGACGTCATGACCGCAGTCTCCCCGCAGTCTGCCCAGGTATCTGCACCCCCCTGAAAGGTGTCAAATGTGACACCGGAGGGGGGAGGGTTCCGATCAGCGTGAGTTCCACTTTAGGGTGGAGCTCCACTTTAAGCATTTTGTGAATAGGTGCAATATATATGTATATATACCTGTTTGGTTGTGTTTTTGTGCCACATGCATAATGGAGCTGCAGCTACAGGTATCATTCAGATATTCCCACTGAAAGTCAAGGACATCATGATATGACGGCCTTGGGCTGGAAGTGGTTAATTTCACGCAGTGAAGGACTGTTCACACAGTCAAGGACTGTTCTACATGTGGCAAAGTTGTTCATGCATCTCGTTGAGCCTTGTGCGTTTATTTAACACGTTTGGATTGCCATTAACAATGATTGGCAATGCAAGTGTGACATGTGTTTTCCATGTGTTTTGTAAATGGATGCAAACTCAGATAGTTTTGCACGCGTTCATAAAATGCTAAGTGTGAATGCAGGCTAAAGGTTTCCTTACACAGTCTGATGTTCTGCTGCTGCATGAATACCCAGTGAATGCATTTAATAGGACGCAGCCACTGTTCAGCTGATCATTTTTCACCCGGCTAAGCTGATACCAGTATTTACTTTTATGCGTGGTGCTTGCAGGACCATCCATGGCTCAAATTTTGGCCAGCTTATCAGGAATCTGACAAACTTCCAGCCCTCTTTGGGAACCTTAACTGCTCCACACCAATTATAGGTGGAAGTAATATGACGTCCTCCCAGGATTGCGCCTCATGGGCCGATCTGTGGCATGATCTGTAACCTGCTGTGATGTGAATTCATAGCCATTCATTGTGTACTGTTGTGTTGCTTGCTGTGATCGGTCACATGATAAAGACAGGCAAATCTCAGCCCATCTGTACCTTTGGTCAATCACAGCTAAGGATGAGCTCCGGCGTGTTCACGTGCAGAGCCCGCCAGGAAGTCGGCACCCGCGCTGCGCTAATCACAGCCAGGCAGACATTTCCCGATCTCTGCAGCCGAGCATCGGACAATGTCTGCCTGACTGTGATTAGCGCAGCGCGGGTGCTGACTTCCTGGCAGGCTCTGCACTTGTTCTATGTGAACACGCCGGCGCTCATCCTTAACCACTTCCCGCCCGGCCTATGGCCGATTTACGTCCGGGAAGTGGTTTTGAAATCCTGACAGGACGTTCCTGGACGTCCTGCAGGATTTCATGCCGCGCGCGCCCGTGGGGGCGCGCAGCACGGCCATCGGTGATGCGGGGTGTCAGTCTGACACCCTGCATCTCCGATCTCGGTAAAGAGCCTCCGGCGGAGACTCTTTACCACGTGATCAGCCGTGTCCAATCACGGCTGATCACGATGTAAACAGGAAGAGCCGTCGATGGCTCTTCCTCACTCGCGTCTGACAGGGGGGGTTCGCGCTGATTGTTTATCAGCGCAGCCCCCCCTCTGATCGCCACACTGGACCACCAGGGATGCCCACCCTGGACCACCAGGGTGGGCAAAAAAAAAAAAAAAGCCTGCAAAAAAATAAATAAAAAGGCTGAAAAAAAAAGCATTAAAAAAAAAAAAAGATACCAATCAGTGCCCACAAATGGGCACTGACTGGCAACCTGGGAAAATCAGTGCTGCCCCACAGTGTCCATCAGTGCCACCCCAGTGTCCATCAGTGCCACGCCACAGTGTCCATCCATGCCCAGTGCCCACCTATCAATGCCCATCTGTGCCACCCATAAGTATCCATCAGTGCCACCCATAAGTATCCATCAGTGCCACCCATGAGTGCCCATCTGTGCCGCCTATGAGTGCCCAGTGCCGCCCATGAATGCCCATCAGTGCCGCCTATGTGTGCCCATCAGTGCCGCCTATGTGTGCCCATCAGTGCCACCTATGTGTGCCCATCAGTGCCGCCTATGTGTGCCCATCAGTGCCGCATACCAGCGCCGCCAATCAGTGCCACCTCATCTGTGCCCGTCAGTACTACCTCATCGATGTCCATCAGTGCCATCTCATCGGTGCCCATCAGTGCCGCCATATCAGTGCCGCCATATCAGTGCCCATAATTGAAAGAGAAAAGCTTATTTACAAAAAAATTAACAGAAAAAAATAAAAACATACTTTTTTTTCAAATTTTTTTTAGTTTTTGCGCAAAAAAAAAAAAAATCGCAGAGGTGATCAAATACCACCAAAAGAAAACTCTATTTGTGGGGAAAAAAGGACGCCAATTTATTTGGGTACAGTGTAGCACGACCGCGCAATTGCCATTCAAAGTGCGACAGTGCTGAAAGCTGAAAATTGGCTTGGGCGGGAAGGTGCGTAAGTGCCTGGTATGGAAGTGGTTAATCACAGCTAATCACAACAATACACACTCGATGAATGGATTCATTTACAACAAACGGTTTCTTATAACAGTGAATATCACTGTTATCAGCAATCATAGTGTGTAAAAAAAAAAAATCCTGATCACCTTTTTTACTATGGTAACACTGTACTGCCCTGGTCACAATATGTAAAGAAATTGTGAAAAATTGTAATAAAAAATAAAATGTATTTATTTATTTATTTTCATACTGTCACTAGTCAGTGTTCCCTGAATACCACCACGCCAGTTATAGGATGACGCTCTTCTGCACTGGTGACAGTATGTGAAAAAAAACTTTTTTTTTCCAACTTCAAAAAACTTGCCATGCCTCTTTATAAATACATTGGACACTAAGGCTTAATAAAAAAAAAAAAAAGCAAAATATATCTTACAAATCTCCAAATAACTTTTCAAATTCTCTAGCACCTCTGGCTGCCATATTTAATTAAAACACAACTCGAACCTGGTAGGTCTCAGTAGCAATGAAACTGTTAATCAGATGATGGGTTAAAGCTACAAGGTATTGATTTCAGCTAGAGGGCCCTGAAGAGAAATTTACAGACCAATAAAAAGGATATTAAAAAAGAAGACCAAGAGACTTTAATTTCAGCTCATCTCCAACAAACGTGATGAGCTCCTATACTGTCCAAACTCTTCTTTTTTTTTTTTCATTCAAATTTAAGTTTATTTTCAATAAAAGTACATACATTTGTACTATAACAGCAGTATACAAGTCAGTAATACACAGAAAATAATAAATCAAATGCATTGCTTTACATAGTAGATGGTCTTGTCGTAGAAACCGTCTATCATATACAGCCATATCATATGCTATCACCATACGGTGAGAGTATAACAGTTTGTAATAGCTAAGAAGAAAAGCTAGGTTTAACCAATAATTTATAATTAAATAAATAAAAGGATATTTCCATATACTATATAATTCCTTAGGGTTATTGTTGTCACACAATAAAAAACCCCATGTGTGTACTGGATCTAACTTCATGGAACGAATAAAGGATAGGATTTCTGGATAACAATGACCTCTCTGACACCCCCACTGGGAACTGTCTGTGTCCAAGAGGTTAAGTAAACCTTTCAATCCCCCCTCCCTCCCTCCAATAATTATCACCAATACCCACCTGTATCTGTAAATATATATTTTCAAAACCCTTAACATACCTAACACCCCCAAAAATTTGGTGGAATCTTTTGACAACCTAAACATAGGCTAATACAAATGTTAATATATATCTTTTTTTTTTTTTTTTTTTTCTAAACATAACACTCTGAGAATGAGAAATAACAAGGATTTTATCCTCGTATAAAAAACAAAATTATCAAATCAAAGAACAATCAATGAAAAGAAGAGAAAAAGAAAAAAAAACAGAAGACAAGAAGATGAGCAAAAAAGAAAGTACGAAGAAAATCAGGGGAAAGTAAAAGGAAAAAGAAATGGCAGCCTGCCTGCCAACGAACAACATCGTCCTAAGGATATAAATATCACCACAGCCTTTATGGGGTAAAAGATATTCCCATAAATTTCATCCACGGTTCCCATATTTCATGGAAAAGAGTAGACATATCCAACATGGAACAGACCCTCTTTTCTTGTTCCATAATCCATGTAACCTTTTGTTTCATATACCGGATGGAGACAGTAGATTTTTTCCACGCAGCTGCAATTGTGATCCTGGCACCTGTCAGAATGTATAGGATGAGTTTTCTAGTAACCTTGGAGGTTTGGGGTAACATCCCGTGAAGTAAAGCGATAGTGGGGGATTGATGCAAATTACAGCCTGTGACACGTCTTATTATGTTGAACACCTTATTCCAGTATCCACGTATTTTGGGACATTCCCACCATATATGTACCATAGACCCCAATCCCTGACAACCTCTGAAGCAAAGGGGCGAAGTTGACGGATACATGGAAGCCAGTTTAACGGGAACTAAATACCACCTAGTATAAATTTTTACATTAGCCTCTACAAGGGATATATTCACATATCCTTTAATGGATCTAGTATAATTACTACACCAGTCAGATAAATCCCAATTGTTATTAAGTTCCCTTTCCCAGGCCAGCATATGAGGTAATTTGGTGCAGTTATTAGCAAGCGATTGATATATGATTGAAATATTCCCCTTCCTGATCAAACCCTGATCGCAATTACTTTCATAAGGTGTCAATAGTCCAGAGATCGAGCCACTATCCCATAGGCTTTGTGCATAGTCATGTAGTTGAGAAAATCTTAATTTTTCTGAGACAGGAAGACCTAGCTTGTCAATGAAGTGTTGTTCAGGAAGTGGACCCGAGCGCGAAAAAAAACGGCCTATACGATACAACCCTTTGTCATGCCACCATTTGAACGAATCTACTTCAATTTTAGAAATAAAGAGTGGGTCTAGAAAAACACTCGATAAAGGTCTGCCTTTAGAAATTAGAGAGGGATTGTTTTTAAGTGAATCCCATAAAACAAAGGTTTGAGAAAGAGTCGGAGATAAAATAGAAGGCCTATTCTTGGTAGGACTCCACATTAACTCCTCTATCGTTAGATTCGGGGTCGCCTGCTCTTCTATATCTAACCAGTCAGGGCGTTCATGTTTAAGAAAAGTTTCCGAAAACTGTGCCAATCTTGCTGATTGATAGTACCATAATAAGTTGGGTACCCCCAGACCCCCCTGTTCAGGCAAGTTATAGAGAGTGCGAGATGGAAGGCGTGGACCCTTATTGTTCCAAATAAACTTGATAATCTTTCCTTGAAAGGATTTTAGATGACTTTTAATTATCGGTATGGGTAAAGATCTAAAAAGATACAAAAGCCTAGGGAGAAGAGTCATCTTAACCGAGTTAATTCTACCAATCCAACCTATATTCTGAGTCCCCCAATCTCTCAAATCTTTCTCAAGTTTTCTATACATAGGTGGATAATTGGCCAAATATAAGTTTTGGATGTTGGGGGTCAAATAGATACCCAGGTATTTGATATGAGAGGTGTCCCATTTGAATCCATAATTTTCCTTCAGTAGAGAAACCGTGGATTCAGAGAGAGAAACATTGAGGGCCCTAGACTTGGCCATATTTACAGTTAGACCTGAAACCATAGAAAATTTGTCTAAAAGAGAATATAATTCCGGTAGGGATGTATCTGGAGCGGTCAAAAACAGTAAAAGGTCATCTGCAAATAAGGCACATTTATGCTCCATTTTGGCACATCTAACTCCCCTGATGTTTGTGTTTTCACGAATAGCTATAGCCAGGGATTCCATAACTATTGCAAACACCAGGGGAGACAGAGGACAACCCTGCCTAGTACCCCTATGAATCTCAATATGTTCCGAAAAAATACCCTGAAAGCGTATATTAGCTTTAGGATGAGAGTAAAGTGCAGATAAGACTCCAAGAAATTTCGTGCCAAACCCCCAACGTTTCATCACTTCTAACATGAATGGCCATGATACTGAGTCAAATGCTTTCTGTAGATCAATAGAAAGAAGCATTCCCCTTTGATTAGTATCACCAGTCCAACCCGAGTTCAAAATGGAGATCAGATCCACAGCCCTCCTAACCTGATCAGGACCTTGCCTTCCAGCGATGAAGCCTACTTGATCTTTACTAACATACTGGCCAATGAAAGAGGACATTGTATTGGCCATTACCTTAGTGAGTATCTTAAGATCGTTGTTAATGAGGGATATAGGTCTATAGTTTTCCACCTGGCTATGGTCTTTTTCTGGCTTTGGGATAACCGAAATATATGCCAAATTAAGTTGCCTGTCTATGGGAACTCCACCGGTCATGTGGTTGAAAAATTTAACCATGTAGGGTGTTAAAATGCTCGAATATGTTTTATAATAAGCACTTGAAAACCCATCAGGGCCCGGGGCTTTATCTAATTTTAGGTTTTTAATTACTAATAATACTTCTTCAGCTGATATGGGAGACTCCATCATTTCTCTATGTATTTCAGTCAATTGAGGTAGATTCAAATTGTCTAGAAAATCATCCATTCCCTCTGAAGAAGAATCATCAGTGGATGCATAAAGCTTAGAAAAAAAATCATGAAAGGCCTCCATTATCTTCCTAGGATTCAGGGTAAGAGAACCATCAGTCATCCTTATTTTAGGGAGAGACCGTGATTGAAATCTGGGTGAGAGTTTATGAGCTAGCATCGGGCCTATTTTGTCTTTAAATTTATAGAAATTAGCTCCAGTCCATTTCATATCTTCCCCAGCTTTAGTGGTAAGTACCAAGTTTAGGGCAGATCTAGCTGCATCAAGTGCCTGAGTAGGAAAGTTAAGAGGATCAGATTTATGTTTTTTACGGAGCTCTATATAGTTGTTTTCCAGCTTCCTTATGTCTATGTTTCTTTGTTTCTTGAGGCCAGCGGCCACTTGTATAATTTTGCCTCTGATAGAAGCCTTGTGGGCAGCCCACAGAGTTTCAGGGGACACATCTCCTGTATCATTATGCTTAAAGTATTCTAGAAGAGATCGCTCAATATCCTTCATTAGGGCAGGGTCCTTCAAAATAGACTTATTTAGTGTCCAATGAGACACTTTAGGAGAAGTGTCCTCTCTCCTCAGTGATAATAGAACCATCGAGTGATCTGACCAAGAAACATCAACTATGTGAGACTTAATGGCAGCTGGGACGTGATGGTTAGAGATTAATATATGATCTATACGCGAATAAGAATGGTGAGGGTTAGAATAGTGAGTATAGTCCTTAATTTTGGGGTTCAACTCCCTCCAGATGTCAGTTAATCTAGACTGATGTATAATGCGTGCTACTTGTAGACTAAGTTTAGTCAGTCTGACGATTCCATTGACAGAAGGTTTGGACTTATCCAATCCCATGTCAAAAGCTAGGTTAGAGTCTCCACCCATAAAAATTATCCCCTCCATAAATGGTCGGAGGGTATCAAGCATCTGTGAGAAAAACTTTTTCTGACCTCTGTTAGGAGCATAATAAGAAATAAATGTGTATAGTCTGCCATCAAGGGTACCTTGTAACAATAGAAACCTACCTTCCGGATCTCCAAATTCTTTAGTCAGGTTAAAATTACAATACCTAGAAAACAAAATGGCCACACCCTTAGTTTTGTTTTCTGCTTTAGCTAGGTAAAACAATGGAAAGTGGGCATGCATAAAGGAAGGGTTGTATCTTTTAGGAAAGTGGGTTTCTTGAAGGAAAACCACATCTACACGGAGAGACTTGTATACTTGAAAGGCTTTACGCCTCTTAACAGGAGAATTCAACCCCTGAGTGTTGTGAGTAACAACACTAAGGGGTTTAGATACATCATTCGATCCAGCCATAAGTCTTGTCTACATCTATGAACATGCGGGACCGTACAGATATCGTCAATAGTCTCACAAATACGAACAATGGCAGGCAGGCTGAAGAAACGAAGAGAGTATGAAGAAGAAAGAAAAAGAAATGAAAAGGAGAGATAAAAAGAGAAAAATATAAAAACATATGGCACAATAAACTATTAGATCGTGCAAGGTCAATTCGTGACCCAGAATGGGGGAAGAGAATGATTCTCCTTCCCTCATTCAAACAAGAAATTTTTTCATAGTCCCAGAAAAGGACTATATTCTTACCCATTGGGTCGACAAAATGTCGACACAAGAGGTAAGTTGAGGTTCAATACCTCACCGTCGTCAGTTGCCGACAGATTAAACATTACACCTTAAAACAAGTTTAAGAAAAAAGGCATGTGAATCATAGGATGACCCAAAAACAATAGGAGAATAATCTAAAGAAAAACGGCATTAAACTAGACATGTAGTCCCGGAGTCTTCTTTTTTAAAAAGCATCCGGGATAAAAATTCATCTGAATTAAAGATTAAGAGATACGTCCTGGATAAGTCTATTCAATATCAGGGTGCTTGGTCACCTCCAATTTTCCTGTACTTGACCTTGTTCCAAGGATTTTGAGTCGGACTAGTAGGTGTGTTCCTCTTGGCAGATGGAAGTTGAGGCGGATTAGTGTCCATGACAGGATCAAGAGATATAATTTTCAGATCAGACAGAAGTCGTTCACCTTCTTGGAAATTATGTATTATATGGTTTCTACCATTATAATTGAATTTTAAGGCGAAGGGGAAAGCCCATTTATACTTGATGTTTTTGTTGATGAGGGCAGACAATAACGGTTTCATTGCTCTTCTTTTCTGAATGGTATATGGTGAAATGTCAGAAAATATTTGTATATTAGTACCTTGGTATTGAAGATTCTCCTGTTGTCTGGACCGTTTCATAATGTCTTCTTTGGTGGAGAAATAATGAGGCTTGACCACCACATCTCTGGGCAAACCATCTCTTCTCAGTGGACCTAATGATCTATGAGCCCTATCAATTTCCAATTTTATATCAGGTGCAGATGGAAGGAGGATTCTCATAATGTCTCGTATTGCTGAATGAACGTCCATAATGGACTCAGGAAGACCCCTAACCCTGAAGTTTTCTCTTCTTGACCTGTTTTCCAAATCGTCAATCTTAGCCTGAGCGGCCTCCAGTTGTTCTTGTAGGAAATGGATATGATCATCATGTTGTTCAGTTTTAGAAACGTTAGTGTCCAATTTATGCTCAACTGAGTCCATCCTATTGCCAAGACATTGGAAGTCTGCCCTAATATCTTTAGTAATTTTCTCAGCCGTGTGAGCTAAACCCCTTTCCAGCATTTCAGAGATCCTGTTATAGAGATCAGCAACATTGAAAGAAACTTCTGGGGCAGTTTCAACGTTAGCAGTTACTTGTATAGGGTCATGTGAGGGAGAAACCATAGGAATCCCGTGATCAGCCATTATAGGTATTATACCCTCCCTTACTACAGATGAAAATAAAGCTGAAGATGTAGTAGAACTTAAGGGAGGAGGTGATGAGGAGGGTGTCACATGAGACGAGAAATGATCAGTAAACTTAGGATCCACCACAGGCACCTGAGGACTTGTATGAGGAGGGGTGTCCATATCAAAAAGACTCTCCTTGATAATTGAGTTCTTATTTTTTTTGCCCTGTTTCCCCTTCATATATAATAAGTGTTATAGTGAATTCTTATCAGCAGGGGTAGAGTTGCTCTATATCGTAAAATCAACAGTTCACTCCTATATCAGCTCCTATAGGCATAACAGTCTTATAACCACCATCTTACAGTGGGTATTGCTTATGTGAACAGACCAGGCCCAGATTTGAGCCTTTACATTAAGTATTGTGGAAAGATCAGCATCATAAAAATGCCTCAAATTACATATCATGCAGGTGTTATATTAGCGGATTGGTTTGTAGCTTTTGTCGACTAACATCGGACGGTGTGTAGGAATACCTCAGCAAGTTTCCATAGCAGGGGCAATCATAGGATAGTCCTACAATATACAACACCTACCCTGGGCACCGTATCCAGTTGGTAACCAATCTTTGACTACCGCTATTAGACTATTATTGCAGTCAGGTAGTGTAACGCCGTCAGCGTTACTCCTTCCACATGGAGCGCAGACTTGTCACTTATGACAGTTGCGCTCCATTCAGATACACGTCCGCGTCACTTCCGGTGCGCGGACGTCTGCGCTCCACGTTGGAACGCGGAAGTGCGTTCCAACGTGCGGCGCTCAGCTCAGCCACTGCCCGGGCTATTTAAACTCCCGGGAATGGCGGCAGGGTGTTCGGATATTCCTGTTGGACCCTGCCGCCACCTGGGAACCCAGAACGAGCTACAGAGTCCCTGTAGCACCTGTCTTCACAGCGCACCTGTTCAGAGACCCAAGACATCACTAGCTTCTGCTGGAGATTCACCACCATTGCTCACTAAAGGCTAGATACCACCACCACCTGTGCGGACTTTCCTGGTACAAACCACCTCCTAAACCGCAAGTATATCTAAACCACATTACTGCTGTATAAGGTACCATCAACACCTGTGCGGACTTTCCTGGTACAGACCACCTCCTAAACCGCAAGTATATGTAATACCAGCTTGTTGCTAATAGTGATTGCTAGTATATGCCTGAACTATATCCTAGACTCTATACTTATTACTATATACTAGCACCAGATACAGCAGAGTACTTCATACTATTCATATGTGTGTGGTGAGATACTACAATACCAGTAATTTCTACTACCTTTATTTGATGCAAATACCTAAATTAGATTTACGATTATAGTATCTGGGTTGTGTCTATCAATTAAGCTTAAGAGGAATTAAGCTACTACTTTTATGTGTTACCTTCATTAGAGGATATGATGATAATACCCCAAACTCTTATTGTTCTGTGAGAGTGAAGTGGTGGTTGATTTCTGATAAGCCTCTACACCTGCGGTCTAAACATTAAGTAGAGTCTTATCATTTTCAGGGTCATAACAGGTAGCCAGTGTAAAAAGAATTACCTCAGATTAGAGAAGAGATAAATACAATAAGAACTCCAAATAGCGTGACATATTGGATCATGTATGTTTCAAAATTACCACAAGTCACCACACATCGAGTTTAAGCTACTGAGGCGGATTATGAGAGAAAAGTGTGTATTTTCAGTAGTTATTGCCACAGAAAAGTGTTCATATTATTTTTATAGTATCTTGAAGTATGCAGGCCGCAAGATGGCAGCGTTACCTCCTCACATAGACCTCAAATGATGTCTGTGGGCTTATGATAGTAAGATCGGGCTCTTTTCCCGGTCGCCGATCAGAAATACTATTCAGTTTCCCTCTTGAGGCAACGTTTTACCGGTGCAAGTAAACGGATGATCTCACTCCAATTTTCGGGCTCCAGGGGATGAATTAATTAGAAGAAAATAAAAAATAAAAAGGCCAATCTGAATCCATGCAGTCTATAGTACATAAGAACTAGTTCTGTAATAATATATTCTTAGACCACAAGATGGCGACGTTCCCCCTCACAGCCTGATTATAAAGTACGTCAGAGGGCCTAAGGTATATCAGCTGTGTATCTCCACCAGTCTCCTGTCAGACATTCGTCTCGGGTCCCCCCGTCGATCGATGCGGTACAGATGGGAGAGGACTGGCAGATTAACTTGTCTGCCTTCCCTGCTGTACTCGATCGTGACGTCTTCTGCGGCAATTGAGACCGTGGATCAAGGAGGGAGCATAGGCCTCAGGAGCGAGGGATCCGGTGCTGGGGTACAAAGTATGCCTTATGCCTATCGGGTAACGTATCCTCCTCACTGCGGTTGCTACCCGCGAGGGAGAAGACACAATGAATGTGTCAGTATTTGCCCAGTCTTCCCTACTTGAGTGCGCCTGAGGAGAAGGCTTCGTAGGCCCCAAAATGGCGACGAGATCTCTCCTACAGAGCTCCGTTACGGAGCACCGTACACCACCGGGGGTCCCTTTGAAGGTACAATAATGGTACCGAAATGTACTGGGGGATATCCTGAGTAGGGATGGAGGATTTAGGAGCGATAATCTCCGAATCTAGGTACCGGATGGCTATTGATTGAATTCGGCTATACGGAGCCTCCTCAGAAAGCCTCCATTGTCCTCCGCATCAGGCCACGCCCCCCTGTCCAAACTCTTCTTTTAAGCTCTTTAAGAAAATATTAGATCACTGTTCTACTGCAGAGCATTTCATGGTGGATAAAATGAAAAGCCATTAACGACCAGAGTTAATAGCAGCATTACAAGGGCTTGGTTTCAATTTAGTAGACAGCAGTCTGAAAGGAACCAAACCCCCTCCACATCCAAAATGCTATATTTTACAAACTGATAAAACGTAGGCAAACATAAAAGTGTTCAGAGGTATATAACTGTGAACTTAGTTGGAACGTTAAAGCTGATCTAATGAAAATATAATTTGTACCCCACCCCTCACTCCTTTGGCAGCTGGCAATCTCTTTGGTTATCAACATCCTCACGTATGTAAGCTTTGTCATTCAGGGGCAGAATGTGGCGGCCACAGGAAAATATTTTACTGCAAATTGGAGTTTAGCTTAAAACTACCTAACAGTTTCTCATATTTTTCCAGCGATATGATCTATGGCCCAGATTCTGATACAGTAGGCGTATCTCTGCGGCGGCGTAACATATGTCATTTACGTTACACTGCGGCAAGTTTTTCAGACAAGTGCTTTATTCACAAAGCACTTGCCTGTAAAGTTGCGGCTGCGTAGCGTAAATCACCCGGCGGAATTCAAATTCGGCGGGTAGGGGGCGTGTATCATTTAAATGAAGCGTGTCCCTGCGCCGAATGAACTGCGCATGCTCCGTCCCTAAAATATCCCAGTGCGCATTGCTCCAAATGACGTTGCAAGCACGTCATTGGTTTCGACCTGAACGTAAATGACAGCCCAGATTAGGACTTACGACGGCGTACATGGCGTTGTGCCGTCGTAAGTCCTTTGAGAATCTGGGCCTTTGTACCTAGCTTGGACCAAGATAACTATGGATGTGCCTTACCTGATCCCCGGTGGATGGTCGAGACCCTATTGGATTGCCAGCCTCTCTTGGCTCTCTTCACCCACCGAACAGCTTCCTCTCAAAGGAACAACACTTGGGATATTCTCAGGATTGGGGACCCAGTCAATCACTGGGGCCCAGCCACAGCTCAAATGTTCCCGACCAACGTGGTCCCGGAACCAGGAACACTGCGTAGCACGCGCACCCCGGCCTGGAAGGCCATTTCGCCGGGGGGTTGTGATGTGGTCACCCTAAAGGTGGGCGCCACACTGGAAGAAGACCCAGACCAATGACGTCTGTCTCATAAATACCCTCTCCCAGTGAGGAAAACTCCCCCTGATTGGCTGCTGGGGAAAAGTACCCAAACCTTGACTCCACTGCTGCCACCTGTCGTCCTGGTGTGAGATCAGCACCCCAGAAACGACAGAATGAGCCCACAGCACAGCCAAGCTGAAACAGAGACCCAAATTTAAGCAAATCAGCCTGGTCAGAGCTAACTTACTCTCTGACCCCCTCTAAATTTAAATTAGCACCGGTTCTTAGAAGTAACCAGGTGCTACACATGCAAAGCATTTCCTGATTGAATGAGATGGAGAGGTGGTCACTGTTCCACCTCTCCACCTTGTCAGATCGAGCAGAGAACGTTTTGCATTCATTCAGAGAATTCTCTGAACGCTGTCTGTGCTCAGTAGATGACCTCCTGTGTTCAGAATTCATCAGGCTAGCCGCTCACCATGGGACCCAGAAGTGCAGATCAGTAGTGCTTGGCTACAATTTTAAAACTGACTTATTTTTTTAATTCAACTGTTGCTGTATGTTATGATGGCTTGAGAAAAAATGTGGAATGGCTACAAAAAAAAAAAAGTTTTACCATTAGGCTTGCATAATTAGGAAATTAGATACTCAAAGGCACCTAATTACAATGGCTTCCTATCATAAAGATACACTACCTTGAACCACTGGAAGTTAATTTTTTTTAGATATGCACACACTCACTGTATACTTACTACATGTTGGATGAGGTAGTAAAAATATTCTCTTTAGTATCAGAACACTAAATAATTACCGGTAGCTGACATTTTCCAGACCACCTGATTGAGGTTTAAAGCGGGAGTTCACCCAAATTTTTTTTTTTAACATTAGATTGAGGCTATTTAAAGCGGATCTCCACTCTAAAGTGGAGTCCCGCTGATCGGAACCCTCCCCCCCTCCGGTGTCACATTTGACACCTTTCAGGGGGAGGGGGGTGCAGATACCTGTCTACAGACAGGTATCTGCACCCACTTCCGGCCCTACGATACGGGCAAAGGACGGGTTTTTTCCTTCCTTCCCGTCCGTCCCCCGTTGTATGCTGGGAACACTCGGCTCCCAGCACACAGCGGGAGCCAATCGGCGGGCGCAGCGCGACTCGCGCATGCGCCGTAGGGAACCGGGCAGTGAAGCCGGAGCGCTTCACTTCCTGGTTCCCTCACCGAGGATGGAGGGGGGAGCAGCAGGGTGACGAGCGATCGGCTCGTCATCTGCTGCGATCACCGCTGGACTCCAGGACAGGTAAGTGTCCTTATATTAAAAGTCAGCAGCTGCAGTATTTGTAGCTGCTGGCTTTTAATATATTTTTCCCGTGGCACATCCGCTTTAAGGGGAGCAGAAACGGGTATTTTTTTAAAAATCAATGCCGTACTTACGGTTTTCGAGATAGATGTTCTCCCGCCGCTTCCGGGTATGATCTTCGGGACTGGGCATTCCTATTTGATTGACAGCCTTCCGACGGTCGCATACAGCGCGTCACCAGTTGCCGAAAGAAGCCGAACGTTGGTGCGGCTCTATACGGCGCTTGCGCACCGACGTTCGGCTACTTTCAGAAACTCGTGACGCGCTGTATGCGACGGTCGGAAGGCTGTCAATCAAATAGGAATGCCCAGTCCCGCAGCCCATACCCGGCAGCGGCGGGAGAACATCTATCTCGAAAACGGTAAGTACGGCATTGATTTAAAAAAAAATACCAGTTTCTGCTCCCCTTAAATAGTCTCAACCTAATGTTAAAAAAATTTTTTTTGGGTGAACCTCCACTTTAATGCTAACACTAAACATTTTAACATGTTTTTCTTCCTCCATGTAATATCCTCTGCAAGCTCCCAAACCCTTTCTTTCCCCATCACTTGCATTGTTTATAATAAGCAGTGCACATTAGTTGTGGTCATGAGCACTGTTCCGTGTATGCTACAAATCCCATAGTCCCTAGTGAGCAAGAGAGGGTGGCTATATTCATATGTATAGTGCGACTGTGGGGAATGAATGCAGCTGCCCTTTAACAGATCATAACAGCATAAACAAATTGAATTTGAACATTTTAAGGAGGCGGAGGGCAATGGAAGTTAATTTTTGAGTTAAGAAAACATACTTGAATATATTTTTTTCAAACCAGAGTTTAGTGTCATTTAAGGCAAACAACAAATAAAGATTGCCCTTACATAGTAAAAAGTCCATCTAGTTCAGGGGGTGTCAACCTCGATTTTATCACGGGCCGCATCAGCATTATGGTGGCCCTCAAAGGGCCAGTTGTATCTGTAAGACTAGATGTCTAGAGCAGCCCCCCCCACCAATTCAAAAGTTCCCCACCCTTCCTTACATCACAATGCACCCCCTTACCATGTGCTGCTGCTGGGGGAAGAGCTGAGGGTGGAGCTGGAAAGCAAAAAGTTCAGGGTCTGGAGGAGGACGAGAGGAAGGCTGAAGTTAGCTGCTGGAGTCTGCTGAGTGCTGAGACCAGAGGAGGCAGAAATGAGGGAGTGATGTGGCTGCAAAGAGGGGTGCAGGATCTAGTAGGCAGCGCTCTGTTCTCCTCTCTGCTGCTGACTGCTGAGACAAGGGAAGCTGGAAATGAGAAGGGTGATGCAGCTGCAGGAGAGGTATGAGGGCCACATGAAATGACCTGGAGCCCTGGTTCACACTGGGTACGATTTGGAACGATTTGAGATGCGATTTGACATGTCAAATCGCATCTCAAATCGGCGGCAATTGTCGGCAATGGCACTGTCCTAATCAGTGCGACGCCGCATCTGCGATTTCAAAAAGTAGTTCCTGTACTACTTTTTGCGATTTTGGCCCGCGATTTACATTAAATTGCGGCCGAAATCGCGGCAAATCGCGGCAAAATCGCGGCCGCGAAATCGTGGTAAAATCGTGCATTTTACCGCGATTTTGAATTCGCAGCAGTGTGAACCTAGGCGGAGGGCTGGATTCGGCCCGCGGGCCTTGTCTTTGACAAATGTGATCTAGTTCAACTAACTTAAAAAATAAATAAATAGAAACCCCATATACAGAACTTTATACCCATAGTTGATCAAGAGGAAAACAAAAAACCCTACTGTTACATGAGCAAGAGGAGGCACTAAATTGTTTATGAATGTTTCTTGCTATGCTGCAGTTTTCCTCTGCAATGGTTTTATGAAGTTTTCACAGAGGTTTTCAATAATACAGCAGATATCACAACATAGATGAGTCAGAACAAGCCCGGGGTGCAGCATGCAACAGAAAATGTGTACAAGAAGAAAATACAGTTTGAGGGAGCAATTAAAGGAGGTGGCAGAACCCAGTGAGATACATATAAAATGGCACTAGACACAGTCAAAAAAGAACATAATTGCGGAAATGCTGTCCTCCAAAAGAGGACTGTAAGGGTGAAGGTTCTTGAGTTAGGCATGGTGGGGATTGTTTAACAGATATTTGAGGTCTCAAATCCCAGTGGGAATGTAGAAAGAAAATGGAAGGAAGAAGGGGGTCAGGATAAGTGGAGGGCAAAGAAGGTATACTGTATGACAGAAGCTTATGGTGAGTCAGCAGCAGAGTACCAATAGGTGAGTGGGGCAGGGGAGGGGGATAGACAGAAGGAAAGGGGATATCTGGGGAATGTATGGGTGACTTGGTAAGCTTGTGGAATGTAGAAATAAAATCCTCATACTTACAGTGCCTCCTAATGAAAGGACCAAAGTCCATTAGGGGTCCCTCAACAATGGTGCCCGGAATGGTGTCCGGCATCTTCTCCCGGCTCTACCAAGGTGCTAGTGTTCTGACTCCGATTGTTGTGATAGCGATATATCCCTTGCTGAGACCTCTATGCCTGGCCTGTATAAGCAGATATACTCACTGCGGACAATCCTTGTCAGACAGCTGAACTCGTCAATACCGATTCATTCAAAAGAGGTGTTTATTCTTTAACTTCAGGGGTTACAGCAGATAACAGGAACAGCAGATGAATGGTGATAGTATTGTGCGGTCAAAAGATGATGCCTTTCCTACCTACTGAGCAGAGTACATGAGTGTCCTTCTACATGTGGCTTGCTGGCTGAAGAGATGACACAGGAAGTACTCCACACAGGAAGCAGGGAGGGGCATACATACAGTGAAAATATGTGGTAACTCAAAGAATCACATAAACATGTGCATTGCAACAAAGGCCACTAGATGGCAGCATAGGATAACACATAGATTTAGCTATGAGAAAATAGTAGGCAAACCACACTATATAAACTCTAATCTATATAACAATGCTAATATTAACTGAGGCTATGCATCTCATATTCTATGCCCCTATTGGGGGCAGCACACTCCCCGTCTGGCATGATAATGCCACTATTTACATAATACAACGGTAGTTATGCAAATAAACAACAGCGCAATTTGCTTGATGTCTTGAAAACCTGAAAGACATAATGGAGAACATGCATATAATGCAACAACATCTATAATATAAGGCTTCAAGTTGTGACAACTAAAGTTCCAGATACTTCCTTCTCGAAGTTGCAGGTAGGATCCAACAGCATACCCAAGTAAGTTCAGTCTCCAAACGCATAGAGCAAAATGAGTTCCGTGATAGGTCTGATGAAAGTCTTTACAGTCCCTATAGTCCAAAGG
The DNA here is from genome assembly GCF_905171775.1 of Rana temporaria. NCBI lineage: Eukaryota > Metazoa > Chordata > Amphibia > Anura > Ranidae > Rana > Rana temporaria. The sequence continues at coordinate 324,989,348 of NC_053491.1, forward strand.
CCTGCTACTCTTATGGCTCCCTCTGTGAAGTGTCTACCTTGGTGTTTCACCCTTTCATGGTAGTGCCGTATGAGCAAAGTAGTGATGTGATGGCGAGCAGGTATAATGAGAGGATTCTGTTCTTGCTCACTGAACTTAGCCTTGTTTAGGCGTCCACCAACCCTTAACGTGCCATCATTGTCAATGAATGGGTTCAGGTTAGCAATTGAACTGTTTTTTGGAATGTCCCCCTTGTCACGGATACGTCTGATTTCTGAGCCAAAGACATCCTGTTGTACACTGCGTATTACGATCAGTTCAGCTTCAGCAATGTCTTTTGCAGAAAGAAGCTTTTGGCACATGTGCCAACCTTGACAGTGAGCATCTGTGAGCTTCGTGTGAAAGCAGTGTGCAATATGAACTAACCTTGCGGTGGTGCGTACCAGCCTTGTCCACTTGGAGAAACGTTCAAAGCGTTGACAGCCCAAGGCACATCTTTGTTCAGTTCTGGTGACAAGGGTTTTAACTTCAGGACGAACCTCTGGATCTTTGTCGGGTTCCAGAAGACTGAAGACGTGAGCCGTGGTTTCTTCTGGATCAGTCAGCAAGAATTCAGGACCTGTTAACCAAGAAGAATTTACAAAAGCACTAGCAGACACTGGCCTGGTGCCATGATCTGCAGGATTAATTTCAGATGGAACATAACGCCATTGTTCAGGTTTAGATGATTTTCTTATTCTTTCTACACGGTTGCTGACATAGACATAGAAACGTTTAGTCTGGTTGTATATGTAGCCCAGAACAACCTTGCTGTCTGTGTAGAATTTGATGTCATCTATCTGAATGTCTAGCTCACGCAGTATGAAATCTGCACTCTCTACAGCTAGCACAGTCCCACAAAGTTCAAGCCTAGGAATTGTGTGTTCAGGCTTGGGCGCTAACTTAGCTTTCCCAAACAGAAACCCTACATGGGTCAGATTAGCTGAATCCCTTACCTTGAGGTAGGCAACAGCTGCTATGGCCTCAGTAGATGCATCTGAGAAGATGTGCAGCTCTTTCCTCCGACTGGTAGCAAGGGAAGTCGGAGTGTAGCAGCGTGGTATATGGATTCCATCTAAGGCATGTAACGACTGTTTCCAGGACTCCCACCTTGAAAGTTTGTCTATTGGTAGTGGGGCATCCCAATCTTTTTTTTTTTTTTTTTTTCTTTTTTTTTTCCACGTCAGACATAACCACAGCAAGAGACCTGCTCATGATTTTATTCATAATTCCGTCTCTATTTCAGGTATAGCATCATTTGTAGTAGTTTATTTATTTATTTATTTTTTCTTGATTCTATATTTGTTATTCTGCTATTTGCATATTGTTTGATTTTTTTTTTTTTTTTTTAAGCATATCTTCTTTCAGCCCTTTAACAATTTAAACGGGCTAGAGCGTTCCTCATATATACGAGATCCAACATGCTATCATTACGTGATAACGTGACACATCACCCCATCCCAGTCCCTTCCCTCCCCTCCCTCCCCCCCACTACCCTTCCCACCCCTCCCAGACCATCTCCCGACTCCACCTAGTATTTTTATTTCCTATATTGCTGCATTCTTATTCCTCTCTCATATTTTCTGCATATTTCCGAGACTTTTTAAAATCAATCCATGTTTCCCAGATATCCTTATTTCCTGCCTTGTTCTTTTCGCCACCGTATTTTACTTTCTCCCTCCTATAAGTACCCTCTACAGAGTCGATCCACTCCCATATTTGCGGGCTTACCGGGTTTCTCCATTTTAGGGGTATCAATCATTTCGCAGAGTTCAACAAATGCGGAATTAGTGATCCCCTATAATCGTTCACTGGCGTATCTCCCCCATGAAAGTGGACTATCCAAGGATTATTTTCCAATTCTTTTTTAGTTATCTCTTTTATCAAATCCAAAACTTTTCCCCAGAACGTTTTAATTTTTACGCAGTCCCACCACAGGTGGGCCATCGTTCCTCTTGCCTCACATCCTCTCCAACATCCCTCTGACTCCCCTACTCCGAATTTGGCCATTTTATCTGGGGTAGTGTACCATCCTGTCAGACACTTGAAGTTCATCTCGGCGGTTTTTACATCAACCGCCGAAGTATGAGTCAAATTAAGGATTCTCCCTATGGTCGTCTTCCCCCTTGGAACTCCTAGGTCTCTCTCCCATTTCTGTATGTAGTTTAGCGTATCCGACTCGTCTATTTTCTGTAAATATTTATATACTTTGGAGATATTTCCTTTTGAGCTTTCGGTACTGCACATCTGTTCCAATGTAGTGTACTCCTCTCGTGACCTCAATGGGTGTGGGAGGCACTTAACGAATGACACCAACTGAAGGTATCTCCACTCGCTGAGTGCCTCCATTTCAATCCTAATTTCGTGAAGGGTCATAATTTTGCCCTCTAGTGTTATGTCTTTTAACTGTGTTCTATTTTTAATCCACTTACCACCTACCTCTTTAGTCCCAGGTGCAAAATATTCGTTTTCTTTCAAATCTATAAGGGGTGAGTTGAATTTAGTTTTTAATTGTTTGTGTAATCGATCCCATATCCTTAAAGCGTTATGTGTAATTGCGTGTGTTGACGTGTGTAGGGTTCTATAGTGTGGGGGGTTCCAGATTAATCTCCCTAACTGTGCCCTCGCTAAGGTGCATTCAATTCAATAAGGTGCATTCAATCCACCTTTTATCCTGTGACTCTTTAGCCCATTCTATGACCCGTGTGAGGACCGAAGCGTTGTAGTATAATCTAATGTCAGGTACAGCCAGGCCGCCTTTTTTCTTGGTTCGTTTTAGAATTTGGGCAGAGACTCTATGTTTTTTATTGTTCCATATGTATTTCATTAGAAGGGAGTTAATTATTTTAATATATGACGGAGGCAAATAAATTGGGACCATTTGGAATTTATACAAAATTTTGGGGATAAGTACCATTTTTACCACATTTATCCTCCCAAACCACGATATTGGTCTATTGTATATAGTTTTAATTTCTCTTTTAATTTCGTCGAGAAGGGAGATAAAATTTATTCTATATATTTTTTTCAAAGTATTTGCCATTTTTATACCCAAATACTTTATCTCTCTTTGCCAGGAGAAATTAAATTTCTTCCGCAAATATAATTCTTCGTCTTTGTGGATATTAATATTCAAAATCTCCGTTTTTGTTGTATTCATTTTAAAGTTTGAGACCTCGCCATATTGTTTTAAGGTATCTATTAACTTCGGGAGGGTGACTCTTGGGCTGCTTATGTAGAATAATAAATCATCAGCAAAGGCTGACAATTTATGCTCATCTTCGCCTACTTCTACCCCATAGATTTCTGGGTTTTGTCGGACCATTGCCAGGAGGGGTTCCAATGCTAGGACAAAGAGGAGGGGGGATAGGGGACATCCTTGCCTAGTCCCATTTTTCATCTCAAAAGGGGCGGATAAGGATCCGTTAATTTTGATCCTTGCACACGGGTGGAAATATAGGGTTTTTATTCTCCTTATCATCCCTGGACCTATTCCTATGAATTCTAGGGTTTTTATCAGGAATCCCCAGTCTACCCTGTCAAAAGCTTTCTCAGCATCAACCGACAGGAATAGACCGGGGGTCCCACTTTCTTTGATCTGCTCCAGGAGAAGGAGCGCCCTCACACCATTATCCTTTCCCTCCCTCCCAGGTATAAAACCTACCTGGTCTGGGTGGATGATGGCTGTCATCGCTCCCTTCATTCTTTCCGCTAAAATTTTTGCATACAGTTTCGTATCTGCGTTTAGGAGTGAGATCGGTCGATAACCCGAACAGGTCGTATTATCCTTTCCCTCTTTTTTGATCACTGTAATCGTTGCTGTTAAAGCCTCTCTACTCATTTCATAGTCAGTTCCAAGGCCATTAAAGTATTGGCAGAGTCTGGGGATTAAGATGGTACTGAACTTTTGTAGGTAGGCAGATGTAAAGCCATCTGGCCCGGGACTTTTCCCCTTAGGAGTGTTTTTTAAGGCCTCCCTTATTTCCTGTTCCGTTATTGAACCTTCCATCTCTTCTACCTCCTCTTCTTCTAATTTTGGGAGATTAGCTAACTGTAGTATTTCCCTACTCTTGTCCATTGTCCACCTGATCTTTTGTTGGATATCGTAAAGTTCTTCATAGTAGCTCCGGAATACTTCTGCTATTTTATTTGTCGCATATACTAAGTCACCATTTCTGTCTCTGATTTTTTCTATAAAATTCCTAGTTTTCTTTTTTCTTACCATTCTGGCCAAATTTTTACTAGGTTTGTTTCCCCAGACGTATCTTTCTCTCTCTGTCCGGTCTATATGTTTCTTAGTTTCTTGTTCCGCCAGAGCTCTATATTCATCCCTTCTTCTACTCAACTTATGAAATATTTCCCTCTTTTGCCCCTGTGACTTATGTTCCTGTTCTAGCCGATATATCTCCTCCCTTAGTGTTTTTAATTTACTAGTTTTTATTTTGTTTTTCCTTGCCCCTTCTACAATAAAGATTCCCCTTATATACGCTTTATGGGCCTCCCAAAGGGATGCTCTTGAGATACCCTCCTTGTCGTTCTCCTGAAAATAACATTCCAACTCTTTCTGTATCCTCTCCACTACCTCCTCGTCCCCCAACAGACTCTCATCCAATCTCCATTCTGGTGGTGTGTCTTTTTGTATAGAAGTTTTTATTTTTAAGGTTATAGGGGCGTGGTCTGATAACGTCATGATCTCACACCTTGCTTCTATCACACTCTCCAGAAGTCTGTGGTCGACGAGGGCATAGTCGATCCTCGAGTACGTCCCATGCACAGGTGAGAAAAACGTGTAGTCGCGGGCCCTCGGATTGAGGATCCGCCATACATCCACCATTTGATTTTGTGTCATTTGTTTTATCAGTATTTTTAGTTGCTCACGATTTGTCCCCTGTGCACAGGACGTACTATCGAGGCTTGGACTCATACAGAAATTGAAATCTCCCATCAAAACTACATGGCCCTCTTCAAATTCTTTTAGTTTTCTCATGATTTTACTAATGTATTTAACCGAGTTTACATTGGGGGCGTATACATTAGCTAGGGTATAGATCTCTCCTCCCAGTTTTATTTTCAGGAACAGAAATCTCCCCTCCGGGTCTGTTTGTCTATCCACCAATGCGAATCGGATTCTACGAGCGAATCCAATAGCAACCCCCCGGGATCGCGATGAGATTGTATCCCCATAATACCATATCGGGTATTCTGTTGAGTAGAGCTTTATATTGGATTCCAAAGTAATATGGGTCTCTTGAAGATAGGCAATATCTGTTTTATACTGTGTTAATTCACAGAGAATTTTGTGTCTTTTAGTATGGGAATTTAGTCCCTTTACATTATATGAGAGAAACTTGACATCTGTCATATGTCTTTTTTTTTTTTTTTTTTTTTTAAGTGTTTGGAATATTTTCTTGTGAAGTCAGTCAGATGGTCTCTCTGCCTCCCCCACCCCCCACTCTTCCCATTCCCTCCCCCTCCCTCCTCCATCCCATCCCCCCTCCCTCCCTCCTCCCCCCTGGCCTATTTTTGGCCTATGAGCCTTGGAAGGGCGATTTCTCATCTTCACCCTCAACTCCTCTAATTGTGGTGGTGCTCGGGCACTCCCCTGGCTCCCCCCCCCGATCCATAATCCCGGGAATCCAGGCAATTCAGAACATCCCTAATCCACCCAAGCCGATAAATCGGGGGGTGCTATCTGCATTTTAGAGCAAAAGTCATTCAGTTCTTCCGGAAATCTTAGTCGAGCCGTTTTACCTCCCTTAATGCCTATAAGGCATGCCGGGAAGCCCCATTGATACTTTATATTTTGTGCCCGCATCAGCTCTAAGAGTGGTTTCAGATGCCTTCTCCTTGCCAGTGTTTCTTTAGATAGATCAGAAAATATTTGTAAGTCAGTCTCTCTATATCTCAGGGGGGGTTTCCCCCTAAGTCTTCCCCAAATTTCTGATTTATCAGCAAAATTCTTGAACCGAACAACAACATCTCTTGGCCCGTATCTATCTATCATCTGAGGATTTCCCACTCGATGCACTCTTTCGATTTTGAGGGGCTTCGCATCTGCTGGTCTGTCAAGTAAGGGGCAAAAAATTGTATTCATGACCTCCATGAGGTCTTCCTCCTTTTCCTCAACTATCGCTCTAACTCTAAGGTTCTGTCGCCTGTTGCGATTCTCCTGGTCCTCTATCCTGTAAGCCGCTACCCTCTGACTCTCGGTCAGGGCCTTAACCTGCCCTTTCAGGGCGTTTATTTCTTGATCCTGTTCCTCTAATCTCCTTTCTGTCTCTACTACTCTTTCTCTGAGTCCTCCGAGGTCCACTCTCACCTTATTGATCTCTGTCTTTATGACATTTTCCATCCTTAATAGCATAGCGTTCATTTCTGCCTTTGTAGGGGGCTGTGTGTCCTGTAAGTCTGGGGCCAACACTTCAGTGTTATTGTGGTCTTGCTCGCTTTCTATTGTAGTTTCACTTTTAGAGCTCTCCGCACTATTCGCTCCCTTTTTCGATTGCATCCCAATCTTTGATAGTCTCTGAGAGCTGTCTAAGTATGGATTTACCTTGTATGGTGATGGGAGCCACAAATCCCACTGGATCGTATAGGCTGTTCACCACTGACAGAACTCCACGCCTGGTAAATGGCTTGTCTGCAGAGCTGACTTGAAAGCCGAAGCTGTCTTTTAATAAGTCCCACCGTAGGCCCAGACTTCTCTGCACAGGTGGCATGTCCATCCCCAGATTTAAGTCTTTAAACCCTGTGGCATGATCGCCAGGTTGAAAGGCTTTCATAACAGCAACACTGTTTGAGGCAATCTTGTGTAGTCTGAGGTTAGCCTCAGAAAGCATAACTTGTGTCCTTTGGAGCAGGTCTATGGCTTCTTCCGCTGTAGGTAAAGATTTAAGTCCATCGTCCACATAGAAATCTCTCTCGACGAAATGTCGAGCATCTGCACCATACTCCTGTTCTCCGTCAAGAGCAGTCCTTCGTAAACCGTATGTTGCGACGGCAGGTGAGGGGCTATTTCCGAAAACATGAACCTTCATGCGGTATTCAATCATCTCATTGTTCATGTTGTTGTCACGGTGCCACAGAAACCTTAGGAAGTTCCTATGGTCTTCTCGTACAATAAAGCAATGAAACATTTGTTCAATGTCCGCAGTTATGGCAACTGGCTCTCTTCTGAACCTCATGAGTACACCTACAAGGTTGTTGGTAAGGTTAGGACCAGTGAGAAGAATATCGTTCAGGGATACGCCCTGATGCTTGGCACTGGAGTCGAACACTACCCTAATTTGTTTTGGCTTACGTGGATGGTACACTCTGAAGAAGGGTAGGTACCAGCACTCATCGTGTATTTGAAGAGGTGGAGCTGGCTCAGCATGCTCATTGTCAAAGATCCTCTTCATAAAGGTAATGAAATGGTCCTTCATTTCAGGCCTGTTCTTTAATGTTCGTTGAAGTGAGTTGAATCTGGATAAAGCCTGTTCCCGATTGTTTGGCAGTTTGACCTTTGCAGCACGAAGAGGCAATGGTGCAACCCAGCTGTTAGACTCATCCTTGAAGAATTCTTTGTCCATTATTTTGATGAACTCTCTGTCTTCAACTGACAAGGCTATTTTGTTGTCGTCACTTGTGGTACAAAACACTGTGGTACCTAGGTTGTCATCACAAAGGATAGGAGTGACATCAGGTACTTGGATGATGTCAAGAGGCTTCTCCTTTATTTCATAATGGTGAGGGCACTCTTTGAAGTGGGATGCACGTCCATTTCCTAACATGTAAGTTTTGAAGGAGTGGATCTCAGATGATGTACTCATTCTATCCAAGCATACATTGCCCACGATTACCCAGCCTAGATCAAGTCTTTGTGCATAAGGGGCATCCTCAGGTCCATCACACTGCTCACGTACCTTATGTACTCTAAGAATGTCTCTTCCTAGCAAGACTAAGATTTCAGCATTCATGTCCATTGCGGGAATCTCATCAGCAAGGTGCCTTAAGTGAGGATGGTGATATGCAGCCTCTGGAGTAGGAATCTCTTCTCTTTCGTCTGGTATCTGGTCACACTCGACTAATGTTGGTAGGAGTATGCCCTCCTTCCCTTCGATATGAGACACCATGAACCCATCGACCCTTCTGCCGAAAGTCTCTACGCGACCAGAACAGGTTCTGAGAGTATACGGTGTGGCATGACCCTCAATGCCAAAAATCTCAAAGAATTTAGGCTTGACCAGGGATCTGTTGCTCTGTTCATCTATTATGGCATACATCCTGGCAGCTTTTTCAGGTTGACCCTCTGGGTATACCTTAACAAGGCATATCTTGGCACAGCACTTGTGATCTAAACCTTCTCCACAGACTTCTGTGCATGAAGAAGAAACATTCTCCTGGGCTAGAGCGTGGCTTCGTTGCTCCCCACCATGATTTGAGAGAGGGGTGGAGGTAGGTAGCTGCTGTGGGCTGTCTGTAAGTGGAGTAGGATGCATAGCTGTCACATGTCTTTCGCTGCTGCATTCTGTGCACTTGATGACAACTTTACAGTCCTTGGCAAAATGAATATAAGAAGCACAGCACCTGTAGCATACTCCAAGTTTCTGGAGAATCTCCCTGCGCTCTTGTAAAGTCTTTGCTCTCAGCTCTCGGCATTTCTTAAGAGGGTGAGGCTTCTTGTGAATAGGACAATGACGATTAGGATCTTTATCTTTATCACCCGAATCACTCTGGTATGCATGAGAGGATACGGGTGGTGAGATGTCTGTCCTTTTAACAGATATTGCTCTATGAAAGTCTCTGTGTTTAGCTACTGTGTTGTCATACCTTGGAGATGGTGATGAAGCAGGCAAGTTGGGTTCACTGAAGCTGAAGCTGGGATCATTTCTCATCCAGGCTTGTTCACTGATGAACCTGCAAAAATATGAGAATGGAGGAAAGGATGCGTTATAGTCTCTTTTGTACCTTGAGCCCTGCTGCGCCCATCTCTCCTGCAGGCCGTATGGCAGTTTAGACACCACTGGATTGACACCATGAGCAGTGTCCAGGAAGCTTAGTCCAGGTAGACGTGGGTCTGTCTTTGCCAACTCTAACTCCATGAGGAGATCACTTAGATCTTGGAGCTTGCGATAGTCTTTGTTCCCTATTTTTGGGAAGTTTTGCAGTCTCTTGAATAGAGCGCCTTCTATGGCTTCTGAGCTACCATAGGCTTGCTCAAGTCTTGCCCATGTGGCAACAAGACCTGCATCTGGGTGGTCAACATGTACTGTCCTCAGTCTTTTAACACGATTTGCAGATTCTGGCCCCAGCCACCTTATGAGCAAATCAAGTTCCTCCTTGGTAGTAAGGTTGAAATTAGCAATAGCAGCCTTGAAGGTTGATCTCCAGGCCCTGTAGCTCTCTGGACAGTCATCAAACCTTGAGAGACTGGTGATAATGAGCTCACGGCGCGCCATATGGCTGGCTAAGTCATTCAAGTCTGATCTCTCACTCTTTGGTGCCAAAGTAATCTGTGGAACCCCTTGGGTGTGGAAGTTCTCTGGTGAAGAAGGGTGAGGTTTACCAGGATGAAATGATGTTGCATGAGCGCTTAACCTTGCTGTAGTCTTTAAGGCTTCTGCTGGCTGTGGCTGGAGCTGCGGCTTGTCGCTGGAAGTCACCTTGTTGATGGCAGGAGTTGATGTGGTTTGCTGCGTAGATGCTCTTGCGTTGTGGACTTGAGGAGACTCAGGCATTTGGAGCTGGGAGGTCCCTGAGTTGAGAGTCAGAACAGTGTTGTTAGTAGGAGGTACAGGAGATGACTCTGTATCTTCGTAAACATTATGCTTTAGCACATAATCACTGGTGCGATCAATTGGATCTTCCAGTTCTGCTGGGATAAGACAGTCTGAATTAGTACTTTGACCCATTGCTTGTTCAAGGACTTTCAGCCTTGCTAGCGCACCTGCTTCCTCTTTCTCTATTTGCAGAATCTTTATTTGGGATTATTTGTTTTCTAGAAAAGTTGTCTGTTACACTTTCTGACTCCACACATATTTCGGTCCCTGAAGAAGGAAACCCGAAACGCGTTGGGCCCAGTATTTATATTGTGGACTCTTCACCTTTTTTCCAATACACCCCATTAATGTGTTGTTTTTAAACCTTTGTACTATATACGTTTACTGAACGTTGTTTGATACCGTCCTGTTATTATTAAACTATTATATATTTTGTATCTACCATGACTACTTGTACTACTGTTGCCTAAAAAGCCCCACCCTGGGGGATCCTCCATTTTTTTTTATTTGGGATTCCATCTCTGCTTCAAGAGCTTTGCTTTGGGCCTTCATCTCTGCTTCTTTCTTAGCAAGGGAGCTTTGCGCTTTTTTGGATTCAGCATCAGCGCGGGCCTCTATTAGCTTGTCGCTTAATGTTGAACTTCTGGAGCGAGAGGATCTAGAAGAGCGTGCAGTGTGCTTGGTTGATGTTGATCTGTGAGATCTGGTCTCTTGCAGTTGAGCAATGCGGAGTTCTGCCTTACACTGAGCATTTTGCACTAAGAGATCCCTTTGTTGGTTCAATGCATCAGTCTTGGTCAGTTCTGCTGAAGAGTCCTCTATATTACAGTCTTGCAAGAAAGCAGTGTATTTTGCAGACAGCCGTTGGTAATGTTCATACGCAGCAGATAGGCGAACTATAGAATCTCCTAGTTCAGCCGGTTGATCATTAAAGTGTGGCAAAACTGACATGCAGTGTGAAGTTCTGTCCCAGAAGTCCGATAGCTTGCTGGAGAACTTATCTCTAGTGTATTCATAGTTTTCTCTGAGTTTCTGTATTGGTTTTATTGTACGCTTGGGTCTTACACTCTGTTCAGCAATATCTGCAGAGTCTGCTCCCTGTACGTCTGCGGGTTCAGAGGCATGATGAATCTGCGTTGGTTCAGCCGTAAAAGAGTGTTCAGAGCCTTGTCTAGACATTTCTCACGGTTTTGTAAAAAATGGTACTGTCTCTTTAAGAAGACGAACAGCAGCTTAGACAGGTGGGGTAACACAGTTCAATTAGAGAAACAGCTTTCAACATTCACATGAAGCGCAGTAAGCTTGTGCGACCATGTGCTTACACAAGATGGCGGCTGGCACTGAGCTTGATTGCAGATTAGGCACACACATATACCCAGCATGCTGTAAGAATTCTATGCATCTTTTGACTGTTCTGACTCCGATTGTTGTGATAGCGATATATCCCTTGCTGAGACCTCTATGCCTGGCCTGTATAAGCAGATATACTCACTGCGGACAATCCTTGTCAGACAGCTGAACTCATCAATACCGATTCATTCAAAAGAGGTGTTTATTCTTTAACTTCAGGGGTTACAGCAGATAACAGGAACAGCAGATGAATGGTGATAGTATTGTGCGGTCAAAAGATGATGCCTTTCCTACCTACTGAGCAGAGTACATGAGTGTCCTTCTACATGTGGCTTGCTGGCTGAAGAGATGACACAGGAAGTACTCCACACAGGAAGCAGGGAGGGGCATACATACAGTGAAAATACAGGGAGTGCAGAATTATTAGGCAAATGAGTATTTTGACCACATCATCCTCTTTATGCATGTTGTCCTACTCCAAGCTGTATAGGCTCGAAAGCCTACTACCAATTAAGCATATTAGGTGATGTGCATCTCTGTAATGAGAAGGGGTGTGGTCTAATGACATCAACACCCTATATCAGGTGTGCATAATTATTAGTCAACTTCCTTTCCTTTGGCAAAATGGGTCAAAAGAAGGACTTGACAGGCTCAGAAAAGTCAAAAATAGTGAGATATCTTGCAGAGGGATGCAGCACTCTTAAAATTGCAAAGCTTCTGAAGCGTGATCATCGAACAATCAAGCGTTTCATTCAAAATAGTCAACAGGGTTGCAAGAAGCGTGTGGAAAAACCAAGGCGCAAAATAACTGCCCATGAACTGAGAAAAGTCAAGCGTGCAGCTGCCAAGATGCCACTTGCCACCAGATTGGCCATATTTCAGAGCTGCAACATCACTGGGGTGCCCAAAAGCACAAGGTGTGCAATACCCAGAGACATGGCCAAGGTAAGAAAGGCTGAAAGACGACCACCACTGAACAAGACACACAAGCTGAAACATCAAGACTGGGCCAAGAAATATCTCAAGACTGATTTTTCTAAGGTTTTATGGACTGATGAAATGAGAGTGAGTCTTGATGGGCCAGATGGATGGGCCCGTGGCTGGATTGGTAAAGGGCAGAGAGCTCCAGTCCGACTCAGACGCCAGCAAGGTGGAGGTGGAGTACTGGTTTGGGCTGGTATCATCAAAGATGAGCTTGTGGGGCCTTTTCGGGTTGAGGATGGAGTCAAGCTCAACTCCCAGTCCTACTGCCAGTTTCTGGAAGACACCTTCTTCAAGCAGTGGTACAGGAAGAAATCTGCATCCTTCAAGAAAAACATGATTTTCATGCAGGACAATGCTCCATCACACGCGTCCAAGTACTCCACAGCGTGGCTGGCAAGAAAGGGTATTAAAGAAGAAAAACTAATGACATGGCCTCCTTGTTCACCTGATCTGAACCCCATTGAGAACCTGTGGTCCATCATCAAATGTGAGATTTACAAGGAGGGAAAACAGTACACCTCTCTGAACAGTGTCTGGGAGGCTGTGGTTGCTGCTGCACGCAATGTTGATGGTGAACAGATCAAAACACTGACAGAATCCATGGATGGCAGGCTTTTGAGTGTCCTTGCAAAGAAAGGTGGCTATATTGGTCACTTATTTGTTTTTGTTTTGTTTTTGAATGTCAGAAATGTATATTTGTGAATGTTGAGATGTTATATTGGTTTCACTGGTAAAAATAAATAATTGAAATGGGTATATATTTTTTTTTGTTAAGTTGCCTAATAATTATGCAAAGTAATAGTCACCTGCACACACAGATATCCCCCTAAAATAGCTAAAACTAAAAACAAACTAAAAACTACTTCCAAAAATATTCAGCTTTGATATTAATGAGTTTTTTGGGTTCATTGAGAACATGGTTGTTGTTCAATAATAAAATTAATCCTCAAAAATACAACTTGCCTAATAATTCTGCACTCCCTGTATGTGGTAACTCAAAGAATCACATAAACATGTGCATTGCAACAAAGGCCACTAGATGGCAGCATAGGATAACACATAGATTTAGCTATGAGAAAATAGTAGGCAAACCACACTATATAAACTCTAATCTATATAACAATGCTAATATTAACTGAGGCTATGCATCTCATATTCTATGCCCCTATTGGGGGCAGCACAGCTAGTCTTTAGGTATGTTGAATTTCTGGGCCAGGATGACATAACTCCTGTACATGGAGTCAGTCATTGACACAGAGATTGTGCCGTGATGTAAACTTAGTCACAGAAGACTGCAAGCAGGCAGGTGTATTCCATTGCAGAATAGAAATTGCATTTCCGTTGTGTGATAATTATCCTACCATTTCATAGCTTTGTATGATATCTGTGTAAAGTTTTTGTATGATACCTTTAGTTCTGCTTTGGTAAAATATTACTTCTTCCAGGGGCCTGGAAGAAGTAATATTTTACGAAACTGACGTAGGGCGGAGCAGCGCGCTGTCGTCACCTAAGAAGCTCCAAACGTTCCCCCAGTGGACGGGTGCCTGAGAGTTTTGTGTACCAGCCAGCACATTAGATTCAAGGCGATGTTTTAACTGCATGACTGTAAGTGCAATTTAAATTTTTTAATACATTTTCCACTCATTTAATACACGATGTGGAGCTGTTACTGTTTCTTACATGGTGGGCACTGATACCGGTGAAAATTTCTTGTGAATGAGATCCATCAGGACCGTATATGTCTGAAACTGCAAGATTGGGACCTAATATATGCTGTTTCTGATCCCCTGTCATAAGGGATCGTGGAAATCTGGTAAGAAGCCAATCTATAAGTCTGGTGGAGGACACATCACTTTTTTCCTTTTGGACATGTTTGCAACTAATCTGAAATGTGGCACAGATGCACGGGTGTTTGACATTTCACCTGCTAAACATTTATGGACTTTCTATTGTCAATATTCTTGTCAATATTCTGGACTGTTTACTAATTTTATTTAGAGCTATAACCTAACTTCATTTTATGGTTTCTGATCAAAGTGTTATTTGTTTTTTCTTTTAAACACAATTTTCACTATTGCTGAGGGGTGTTGAGGTGGCTGCATAGTGCACCTTAGTGGCCATCATACTCTATTGTTTTGATATAGCAGTGAGCTTAATATATATCACTAAATATCACCTACACCTTAGTGGCCATCATACTCTATTGTTTTGATATAGCAGTGAGCTTAATATATATCACTAAATATCACCTACTTGTATACGTTTGTGTTTGTCAAGAAGGGTGTGGAGGTAGCGCGATTTATATTTTTCTTAGAGATTTCCCTTACACCTCTTGACTTGTTTCTCCTGAAGGTGGTGACAGGATATAACAGGGCACGGAGTGACACAGGTGCCTGGTTGGAGATCGTGGACAGAAGGTAATTGCAGCAGGTGCCCATCAGCGAGCAGGCTTGTGGACTGGCAGATGCGAATACACGCCAATAGGGGCATAACAGAAGGCAGCCTGGTGGACTGGCAGGTGCAGGTAAACAACAGCAGGTGCAGGAAAGCAGGCAGCAACCAAGATGGTGAGCAGGCGGATGCACTATCATGGGTGGTCAGGCAGGCAGAAGTTGATAACGGCAAAGCAGCATCAGATGCAGACAAGGATCCAGAGAAAAGTCAGGGCTAAGCCAGGGTCGTATCAGGCGAGCAGAGAAGGCACCAAAATGATAGATAAAAGGCAGAGTCAGGTCACAAGCCGGGTCAGCAATAAGGTATCAGGAACGAGTCAAACAGGTTGGGTATACACATGAACAAGCACATAATCTGGACACAGATGGTAAAAGCTGACGACCGCTCAGCAATCTTCTGGTCTATTGAACCAGTTTAAAGGCAAGAGGGCACCAAGTATTCAAGCATGCTTATGCTAATGCATATGCGCACATGCACAGATATGTTAGCGAGTCAGTAATGTCTAGTTGTCACTTGCAAATTCTTATTCGCATGTTAGGGAACCTCTAGTTCTCACTCGAGAATTCTTATTATCAATTGCACATCTTCTTGCATGTCTTTGTGCACAACTATGCATATAATTTCCCTGACACTATGCTTCTGCTTAATTCCTACCTGTTACATCTGTTACCAGACCCTGGCATGCTCATCTCCTGCTGGGGCGATCCTGAGGACTGCGACCTGGCACTAGCACAAAGCATAATTCATCTCTACCAGCAGGAGCTCTGATGAAGACCAGTTAGTGCTTGGACTCTATGCCTTGGGTGAGCCTGTGCATTCCACTAAGGTGACCTGCTGGTATACTTATCCTGCTTGGCAGTGTGAACCTCTCTACTGCTATAGCTACTGCTCTCCGAGCCTGACCCCTCACCGTGACACTTATTTTCTTCACCATGTTCCTCAGGGGACCAAGTGTATGTAGCACTCTCTCATTTTTATAGGTGCCTTGGATCTATACCGATAATTGACCCCATAGCCAAGTCAGGGGACAAATAGCTATTTATTTGTGATTGACAGCACTGGTCTCTTGCTTCAGGTGCTTTAGGTGCTTGGTTGAGACCAGTGCTGTCACTAGTCATGCAGGGTGAGGGGGCATGTCAGCATACATAAACAGTACGGAATTTAGGTATGAGGCAGTGCTTACTAAAGAGGGTGGGACATAAACAGCACTGATCTCAAAAAAGGAAGCAGTTCTATATAGAGTGGGCAGAAAATAAACAGTACTCAATAGAGGGGGTGGGATATAAACACTTCTGATCTTCATAAGAGAGGCAGTGCTCCATAGAGGGGTGGGATATAAACAGTACTGATCTCCATAGAGTGTGCAGTGCTCTTTGGAAGGGGCAGGAAATAAACAAAACCGATTTCCACAGAGGGGGCAGTGCTCAATAAAACAGGTGATCTCAATAGAGGGGGGAGAACATAAACAGTACACATCTCAATAGAGGGGCAGGACTAATCTCTTTATAGGAGACAGTGATCTATAGAAGCAGGCAGGACATAAATAGTACTGATCCCAATAGAAGGGCAGTGCTAAGTAGATTGGATGGAATATAAACAGTACTGATCTCAATAGAGGGCCCAGTTCTTAATACATAACATAAACGGTACTTTTGAAACATAAACTGTACTTTATGGCTCAGCTTGAGCTCCACAATAGGAACCTGATAAAATCCAGCTCATTAAAGGGGTTAAGCCCACATGCAAAAATGGGAATATTTTAGAGGGTGCAGTGCGGTGTGATGGCAATAACTCACACAAAGTCAAGTTGCAAATACAGAGAACTTGTATTGTAATCAGAATATAATACTTCATAACAAGCCCGGCAGGAATCAGCCCAACCAGGATCACTCATCATAGATGAAGAGCAGATCATAGCAGAACAGGTCCCAGCTGAACTGACAGCATCTGTCTTGAAGGGTGGAATGCAGCCTGGCCAGTCCAAGCCCAAGCTAGGAAGTGTCCAGGATAAGTATCAGGAACCTTTCCCTGCCACGATTACTGTCCCTGACAGAGGGGTGACCTGTTCCTACACTACCTACATGCTACCCACATGCTAAAAGCGTGCCAAACTGAGGTGTCAGGGTCTAAATGCCTTACCCAAGATAGCCACAAGAGTCACATGGACTATCAGGGTCAAACCGGATTTCTGGTCTCAGTGACCAAGGAAACCATAGAGGAACTGTGTTTCCCTTGACTTCCTCTCCTTCTGCATGGCCACTGCAGTTGAGTGCCACCCGCAGTGGAGAAAAAAGACCGCACCTGTCTACAAGCAAAGAAAAGTATTTACAAGTGAATCAAGGGACCAGCAGGTAATCTTTTATATCTCATGTGGCTTCTTCTTTAAACCTCTCTGGGGCAGGTAATTTGGGAATCAAGCTAAAAAATTATAACTGCTGGCAGTTTAATCAGCTTCTGTGTATATGTTTTTATGAACATGGAGGGGTCATTAGAGTTAAGCTGGCAATAGATGTATTAAAATGTGTCTGGTTCAGCGAGAACTGGCCAAATTTGATCCTTGTGTGGCCATAATGATCAACTTCTGTTGAACAAGCTTGTTAGAAATGTTTTCCTAATCAGTGGCTAGTGAGGATTCACTCTATTATCCACCTCAATTGTGTTAACGGAGGAATCCATACGATCCATCTCTGCCCAGCCTTAAGCCTCATACACACGATCGGACTTCAAACAAACTTTTCTATGGATTTTTGTTCACAGGGCATTGGCTGTGAACTTGGTATGCATACACACGGCAGGACTTTTTCAGCCAATAAACATGAACATAGAGACGTAATTGACGTACTACATGGTTTTTCTGTTCTTTAGTGCCACCCTTTGGGCAACTTCTGCTATTGCTGGTTGATCTTTTGCATTGGTTCTGAGCATGCGTGTTTGTACTTAGGACTTAAGTCCAATGGATTTCTGTACATACGATCGACTTTGCATTATTGGACTTTTGTTGCCGAAAAATTTGTCTGTTTGCAGAGTGAACATTTGTCCGATGAAAACCGAAAAAGTTTGTCCAATGGAGCGTAGACACGGTCAGATTTTCTGAAAAACCTAGTCGTTTTGATGTTTGTTGTCAAAAAGTCAGATCGTGTGTATGGGCCTTTAGAGAAGAACCCTCATCAGGAGACTTTTTGATTAAGCTCGCCTGAGGCAGGTAATAAGTAACGTGTGAGTGGGGCTGGATAAAGATACATATAATAGCTGTTGCAATGCCTTTAAGGAACAACCTGATCGCTTACAAAGAAATGATTTGCAAGGCTCCTGGGACATTGACGGTCTTTCAAGCAGAAAATGAAAATTTCTGATTTGTTCAGAGTACTCAGGGTGAATGTTTGAGCTCTACATGGCCCATACTTGTCACCCTACCTTTCAGTTGAATGTAATTCACTTTTTCGAAAATGAACACACCCTAATAACAAACACCATGTTTGATGTGACTGCTTACGTAGACGGAGGACTATGCCTTGCAAAAATTTCACTTTTTATACTGTTGCTATTGAGAAGATGGAGGTATATCCAAATGTCAGTATATATCTATTTTCTATGGACAATGAGCCATCATAATTTGTGAAATGGAATTATCGTGTCAGACTGATTAATTTTTAATCCTATACATGCACCATCACTCAGGCTGACAGAGCGATAGACTTTTTCTTGGCTTATTGTAAAATGATAAATAATAGGCACTACAGAGAGGAAGGTAAATTGTGAGAGTGTGTGTGTTGCACTGACATTTTTAGTGCTCTGTAAGAATAGGAATATATTATTATTTTATTGTTCCATCCTGTCAGTTTAAGCTGAGCACTGGCCTGTGAAGCTCAGATGAGAGAGTAACATTCTCACACTTAAGGAATTATCTCTGCATCATTTGGAGTTTTCTGCTCTACTAATTTCCAGCCCATTCCTACATCCTTTAGGCCTTTCATCTTGTGTTAAAGGAGCAGATCGCCTTATCTGAACAGTTTAACCCTTCTACCAGCCAGGATTCGGGCACTGAAGAGTCTATAGGTGGACGTATGTAAATAAGTGCGAAAGAAAATGTGCGTGTTTCCTAAAGCAAAGTGCTGGTGAAAAAAAGAACCCTGATTTGATGTTGTTGCCATGAGAAACACACGCATTCATATTTGTCTTACCTGAAGTCAATGATTTTGCTCCTATTCCTATGCATGATTTGATTTTAGATTTTGTGGCTGTACTACCTGCTGAAATTGTATTGTAGTTTCAACAGCTGGCTGTGATAAAGTTTTGTGAAAATATACATAATCTGATAGGAGAGGGATTCGTTTCCATCCAGTGTGTGAAAATAGAAGGTAAATATCCTGCTATGTTGCCTATAAAGCTGATGAAAGTGACTTTATGTAGGAAGCTCTAGATCAAATGTCAAGTTTAGGAAAAGCAGATACCCCTTTAAAAAGTGTTTTTTTATTATCATACACACGATCAGATTTTCTACAGACAACACGTAGGACCTTTGTCTGAACGGCGTTGGCCAGGAACTTGTATTGCATACAAACGGCAAAGAATTGTCGACCAGCAAACACAAAACTATGTGGTTTTTCAGCTCTTTAGTGCCACCCTTTGGGAAACTTCTGCTAATGTTGTGTTATGGTGAGCATTGCTTCTGAGCATGCGTGTTTGTACTTTGTAGTTTTGTTTGAAGCATGCTATCCCACATTTGTCCGCAGAAAATCCGTCAACAATTGTCTGATGGAGCATACAAACGGTCAGATTTTCCAACAACAGCCTGACATCACACAATTCCCGTTGGATAATTCGATTGTATGTACGAGGCTTTAAAGTGGATTTAAGCATCAGATATACAATTTAATATTAAGTACATGCATGCTCAGTAATGTGTAAGGCCTGTAGGGCCTGTTCACACTATATTGCACTGTGGGATCACAAGCCCTGCAGTTGGTTTTATCATGTGTTAAAGTCATTGTAAAGCTTTGATTATTAAAAAAAAAAAAAAAATAACAAACATATCATACTTACCTCAACTGTGCAGTTCGTTTTGCACAGAGTGGCCCCAAACACGACTTTTGGGGTCCCTCGGCGACTTTTGCGGCTCCTCCCCGCATCAGATAACCCCCTAGGAGAAGCGCTCTCCCGGGGGGGTTACTTTGTGGGTGCTCTTCCGAGTTATTCATTTGGCGTACATAGCCACCAGATGTATGACTCGACCCCGCCCCCCCCCGGCGCCCGCGTCATTGGATTTGATTGACAGCAGTGGGAGCCAATGGCTACACTGCTATCAATTTACCCAATCAAGAGTCGGGACCCTGTGGAGAGAGGGACAGCGCGTCCCCAGGGAGGGAAATTTGGGGCTAAGGAAGTAAAATGGTGACTGCCAGGTGTTTTTTAGGATGCATTAAGGTGAAAAAACACAAGGGTTTATGTGACGGATCTCAGATACCCCAAGTGGGTACATCCGCCAGACCTGTGTCTCCTGTCCTCCAAACGCACCAGCAGCCTGCAGATTCGCCATAACCAGCCCTTAACCCCTCAATCACAAGACAATCCACACAGGTGTTGAGGGTTAAACATGCCAAGCACAAACTGTTTATTAAATCCAGACATACAGTTTTACACACAGTTAGGGACACTCCCCTTAGCCTTGTCAAAGAGGGGAGGGGGACAAGGAACAACCAATGGGAACTGAACATTTGTACATTTAAACAGGCTACAGATAAACATAATGAGATTATGGTAAGCAGGCAGCCTCTCAATACAAATCCCCTGCGGAGAGACGTCTCCAGTCCAGACCATTGACTATGTGCAATGAACCAAGACAATTTAGACACAGCAACAAAGGGGGGGGAGAAGGGCTGTAGCATTACATTACATTATCTCAATGCCAGCTTGTCTTCAGGTCTCCAGTATCTCCAGTATTCTGGGCCATAATATGTGGGTAAGAGGCCCACCCACAGTCCCTTCCAAAACACACAGTGACAGTGGGTTCTGTCACAGTTTACAAATCCTTTAAGGCTTGCTGCATCACCACAGTTCCAATGCAAGGCAAATTGCCCCGGCTGTGTTTTTTCTTTAGTTTGTTCTCTTAGAATGACACTGGGCTTCATTCAACCCAGATATGGATAGCAACAATGAATGGCATTGAAGGGTGCAGAGGGCAGCACTGATGTGTAGAAAAGGTGAGCAGTGAAAAACATATAAAAGTTTTTTTGTGTTATTAAAATGGGGGTAGGGAAGAGATGTGGGATTTAAAAAAAAAGGAATTTATGGTGATGTTAACTTGCAATCCAAATGTCAAACTAGAAGCAAGGCATTGATTTATTTATTATTTATGTATTCATTACAGGTACTTATATATATCAATTTATACAACCCTTTACATTCACATCAGTCCCTGCCCTCAAGGTGCTTACAATCTAAGGTCTCTAACTCACATTCATACATACACATACTAAGGCCAATTTACACAGGAGCCAATTAACCTACCGTGTCTTTGGTGTGTGGGAGGAAACCCGGAGGAAAAGCACAACGGCACAGGGAGAACATGCAAACTCCGATTTGCATTGATTCTTTAGAATTACAGACTTTGATGCCACGGCTGTAACTATGTGATGGGACCCTTGTGGAAAAAGCATTAAATGGTCCTTTTCTTTTAAAATTCTATCTGGAAGGCAATTCCTTTAGTTATACTAAATTCTATTTGTTATCGTTTCAGTTGTATACAGGTTCCCAAACTTCATATACACTTTATTTTATCCAAATATACTGACAATGCTGCTCCTACCTACATAATTACCGGTGTAGCCAGATAGGCCTGCCTTACCCTCCAAACTGTGCCTCTGGACCACATAGCAGTCCCATG
This sequence comes from Rana temporaria, assembly GCF_905171775.1. Taxonomy (NCBI): domain Eukaryota; kingdom Metazoa; phylum Chordata; class Amphibia; order Anura; family Ranidae; genus Rana; species Rana temporaria. The sequence goes on from NC_053491.1 coordinate 325,010,798, forward strand.
GCTATACCATTTTGTGTATAACAAAGTAAATGTATGCATATCTCTTTAAAATTGTAAAGCACTTTTAATGCATGTTTTTTAACTGTATATCTGACTTTTTGGCAAGGATCACTGGCTCTGTACAATGTATTAATTTTTGCTTACATATGTATATAGCCATGGAACCTGGCTCAGTCACACAATGCGGAAAACCATCAACCCAAAAAAAGAAATAAATTACGCTTATATATTTCTAAATATGTAGCACTTAGCCTGCTATTTTTCATCTGCAATCTTCCCTGCCAGTGGCTTTTAAAAAATGTCCCCAGTGTGTCCAATAGTTGCGAACTGGATGAAATTATAATGTATTAACCAGTGAGAGAGATCAGCATGCTCTGTAAATAAGTTAAATGAGTCTAGCCTCTTTTGTGGCATACAATAGTTGTCATAGCTATTTCAGCATCTCTTTTGTTTCTTTTTGGCTCTGATTTGTTTTCTCTTTGTTACTATTGTCATTATTTTAATGGATCAATATATTTTTGCCGCTTTTAAATTCTCTGTGAGGCATCATGATTGCCGTCTCTGTTTTCAAGCTAGTTTTCCTGAATAGCTTTAAAGGGAAGCTGAGGATATCACATTCACTTTTGCTGCTGGAATTTACTTTACCTATTGCTTTCTGAAACAGCTTGCTACATTCGTATTGTTCCCTTGTAGCTACAGTCCGACTGCCTTTCCTTTCCACGCTTTCAATAGAGATTTACGTAATGACTGTTATATGGAAACTTTAGTCCATTTTATTTCTATCCTGTGCGTAATAAAACTATTCTATAAAGAGCTTCCTTTTTATTAGAAAATTGCAAACAGAATGGATTACTTTTCTGATCAGTAGGATATTGTAAAGCACCGTAGAGAACTAGGGTTGATTTACTAAAGGCAAATAGACTGTGCACTTCCATCATCCAATCATGTGCACGCAAAAACATTTTATTAATTTTTTCCTTGCACGTAATCAGGTCTTTACTAAGCTCTGGAGCAACTGTACTTACAGAGTGCAACTGCACTTTGCAAAGGGCATCCTAGGATAAAAAGACCTTCAAGATGCTACCCTTATGCCACGTACACACGGTTGGACTTTTAACCGGGCAAAACTCAGTCGGAATTTCCGACGGAAAAATAGAGAACCTGTTCTCTAATGAAAGTCTGTCGGAAATTTAAACGGAAAAAGTCAGATGGGCATACACACGGTTGGAATATCCGATGGAAAGCTTCCATCTGACTTTTTCCATCGGAAATTCCGACCGTGTTTAATGGTGTTGCAAAAAATTGTATATATACATCTCTTTGAGCACTGCTCCAGGTAAACGTAAATGGGATTGGAGCTAGCGGTGAGTAACACAACACAATAACTGCGAATAAAAGCCTGATTTAGCTCAACCCTCTCATACTGTATAAATCTATTAGTAAATTATTTCAACTCACTGTATCCACTAGAAAATGTTTATTACGTTATGCAATGAGAAAATTAGCTATAAAATTGTTACCACATCACACAACATACACCGATGCTAAAAAAGCCATATGTCCACCATATTTGCAAATATCTGACCACAGATAGTAGGTTATAAAACCCTCCATCTTGGCTGGTGCTGCCAAAATGGTGGGGAAAAGGTGGATGGTCCAGTTATACTGGAAAAAGTTGATCGTGCAAAGGAGCAATCCGGTTTAGTTCCTTAAATGGATGTCTGATTTCCAGTGCAACAACACTTGGATTTGGTTTAATCAGTCTGAAGAGATCACATAGTTTATAGATGAAAGAGGTGCAACTGGATAAATGTTAATATAGTATATCCAGACAACATACAGTTGGTGCAGTGGTCTAGAGGAGGCTCATCGATTAAGGTTCTATGGGTGCAGTATTACTGTAAACCCAACAAAAGGTCAGAAATGAGCTGCTGTGTTTATACAGGACTCCATGTCATGAAATCCTTCCTCATGCTGTATGGTTGTCCACAATTGTGCCATCCATCCCCAAAGGTTCTCAATTGGATTTAGATCAGGGGAACACGCAGGATGGGCCAAAAGAGTGATGTTATTCTCCTGGAAGAAGTCCCTTGTCCTGCGGGCATTGTGTACTGTAGCGTTGTCCTGTTGAAAAACCCAGTCGTTACCACACAGACGAGCGCCCTCAGTCATGAGGAATGCTCTCCGCAACATCTAGACATAGCCAGCGGCCGTTTGATGCCCCTGCACTTCCTGAAGCTTGATTGTTCCACTGAAGGAAAAAGCACCCCAGAAAATTATGGCGCCCCCTCCACTGTGGCACGTAGAAAACATCTCAGGTGGGATCTGCTTGTCATGCCAGTAACGTTGGAAACCCTCAGGACCATCAAGGTTAAATTTTTTCTCATCAGAGAATAAAACTTTCTTTCACCTTTGAATGTCCCTTGTTTGGTGCTCTCTTGCAAAGTCCTAACGAGCAGTTCTGTGGCATTCAAGGAGAAGAGGTTTTTGAAGACGTTTTTTGTTTTGAAGCCCTTCAGTCTCAAGCCCCATACACACTATCAGTTTTCCTGACAGTTTTCTCTTCAGGTTTACCAAAACCATCTAATATGAGGTAAAACCTCAAGAGTTTCAATTTGTATGCAATCAGGCAGGCCCTTGCACTACATGGTTTTGGTAAACCTGAAGAGAAAACTGACAGGAAAACTGATAGTGTGTATGGGGCTTAAGATGCCGTCTGATGGTTATGGGGCTGCAGTCAGCACCAGTAAGGGCCTTAATTTGGGTCAAGGATCGTCCAGTGTCTTGATGAGAGAACCTGCTTATGCAGTTCAGCAACCCGACCGCGTTCAAAAAGAGAGAGTTTTTTTGTCTTTGCCATCACAACGTGTGACTACAGACAATGACAATGAATCCACATCTTTGCACAGATTTGGCCTTTTAAAGGCATGTGGTCTTAAACTTTTGATCAGCTGAAAAACAGCCTGTTTCAGTTTATTCGATGTTTTCATTAAATTGAATGCTCAAAAAATGTTTTGTCTAAGGCCGGGTACTCACGACCAAACATGTATGGTGAAAGCGGTCCGTCGGACCGTTTTCACCATACATGTCTGCCAGAGGGCTTCTGTACGATGGTTGTACACACCATCGTACAGAAGTCCGCGCGTAAACAATACGCGGGGCGTGTCCGCGGTGTCGCCGCGTCGATGACGCGGTGTCGCCGCGACAATGACGCAGCGACGTGGGCGGCCCGCCTTTAAAATGCTTCCACGCATGCGTCGAAGTCATTCGACGCATGCGAGGGACGGCGGGCGCCTGGACATGTACGGTAGGTCTGTACTGACGACCGTACATGTCCGAGCGGGCAGAATTCCAGCGGACTGTTTTAAAACAAGTCCAGGAATATTTGTCTGCTGGGAAAAGGCCCGGCGGGCAAATGTTTGCTGGAATTCGGCCCGCTCGCGCCCACACACGACCAAACATGTCTGCTGAAACTGGCCTGCGGACCAGTTTCAGCAGACATGTTTGGTCGTGAGTACGGGGCCTCACTCTCATTTCTTCTTGTTGCATGTTGAAGCTCTATTTGGAACCTTGTTGCTTCCAACAATGTAAAATATGATTTTTTGCCATTTTTCAAGTGGTCTTAAACTTTTGATCAGGACTGTATATGACAAATAACAAAAATTCAAGATGATAAAATCAAACACATGTGTTGGGGGCAGATGTAAAAACAGCTGATAGGGAAGCCCAAAACTGTCAACCGACAGAGCGTCCAATGCATTTAGAAAACACATAGCGCAGATCTTCTTCAGGGACTAAAAGGGCTTGAAACTTCCAAAACTGTGGCTTAAAGCGGAGTTCCACCCAAAATTGGAACTTCCACTTAACCCACTCCTCGCCCCCTTACATGCCACATTTGGCATGTAATTTTTTGGGGGGGTTAGTGGGGGCTTCAGGAGGAGTGGGACTTCCTGTCCCACTTCCTCCTTCCGCCGAGGGGCATCATAGGCGAATAGCTTAATCGCCTACAGGGAGGGGCTGCAGTAGGCGATCGCCTGGGACACATGACAGGTCCCCTTCCAATCGCCTGTCCAATGAGAGAGCGCAGTGCCGCTCACGCATGCGCAGTGGGTGCCCGGCCGTGAAGCCGAAAGCTGTCACGGCTGGGTGCCCACACTTAGGATGAAGACGCCGGCCGGGGAGGGGGAGAGGAGCGGAGCCCCGGTCGGCGCGCCGCTGGAACGTGGAGCAGGTGAGTGTGTGTTTATTAAAAGCCAGCAGCTACACTTTTTGTAGCTGCTGACTTTTAATAAACACAAAAAATGCCTGGAACACCCCTTTAAGTCCCAAGTGTAGGTGTTCCACCCAAACCGCAGAAATAACTCAACAACAGATGAAGAAAGCAAATGATCTGTCAGAGCCACGCATGAACAACAGGCCAGGATATCACAGACCAACAGTGATTCACGTATAACACAATAAGTAATGTCAGTAATAGACACAGGGGTAGATCCACAAAGAAATTACGCCGGCGTATCTACTGATACGCCGGCGTAATTTCAAAATTCCTGCGTCGTATCTTTGTTTTGAATCCTCAAAACAAGATACGACGGCATCTCTGCTAGATCCGACAGGCGTACGTCTTCGTACGCCGTCGGATCTAAGATGCAATTTTTCTGTGTCCGCTAGGTGGCGTTCCCGTCGTAATCCGCGTTGAGTATGTAAATTAGCTATTTCCGACGATCCATGAACGTACGACCGGCCGTCGCATTTTTTTACGTTGTTTACGTTCGGCTTTTTCCGGCGTATAGTTAAAGCTGCTATATGGCGGCATACTCAATGTTAAGTATGGCCGTCGTTCCCGCGTATAATTTGGAAAATTTTACGCCGTTTGCATAAGTCGTCCGTGAATGGGGCTGGACGCCATTTACGTTCACGTCGAAACCAATGACGTCATTTGGAGCAATGCACCCTGGGAGTTTTTATGGACGGCGCATGCGCAGTTCGTTCGGCGCGGGGACGCGCTTCATTTAAATGAAACATGCCCCCTACCCGCCAAATTTGAATTCCACGCCCTTACGCCGGGAGAGATACGCTATGCCGCCGTAACTTATGGCGCGGATTCGTTGAGGATTCAAACCAACTAAAAGTAAGTTGCAGCGGCGTAGCGTATCTTAGATACGCTGCGCCCAGCGCAGATGTATGTGGATCTGCCCCACAGTCTCTATAAACAAGCGTCCAAAAAATCACCGGGCAATTACATAGGGGTCTATCATAGGGCTATGGTCCCCATATAGTGTTCCACCTGGCAGACGGAAGGAGCCATACTATCCCACTCCATTTACAAGACTATATGATAGACCCCTATGTAATTGGCCATTGATCCCTTCGAGTGCTTATTGTGTAATATGTGAATCACTGTCGGTCGGTGATATCCTGGCCTGCTGTTCATGCGTGGCTCTGACGGACCATTTGCTTTCTTCATTTGTTGAGTTATTTCTGCGGTTTGGGTGGGACACCTACACTTGGGACTTAAGCCACAGTTTTGGAAGTTACATCTGCCCCCAACACATGTGTTTGTTTTTATCATCTTGAAGTTTTGTTATTTGTCTTATATATATTAATACATTTGTAATTTTTTTACGATTAGAGCCGGTTCACACTGGGGCGACTCGTCAGGCGACTCAGCTGCCTGACAAGTCGCGTCCCATTCTATTCAATAGAACCGTTCTAATAGGAGCGACGCAAGTCGCTCCGACTTAGAAAAAGGTTCTTGTACGACTTTGGGGGCGACTTGCATTGACTTTTATACAGAAGTCATTTTGCAAGTCGCCTCTGAAGTCGTCTTCAGGACGCCTTGCCGAGTCGCCCCCGAAGTCGTGCCGCCCCAGTGTGAACCGGCTCTGTTTGTGGTCCGTTTAAAATCCCAAGTTGAGGAACTTGTTTTTTACTATTCAAAAATTCCATAACCATCTGTGGAAAAAAATAAAAATAAATTTTCTGTATCTATTGAATACTATGTTGATACATGCTGAGGAGTTTTAAAAAAGAATTACATAGACAGAGCTGTTTAGCATAAATACATAGAAACGGTAATCACCCAGTATGATATTGCCTATATAGAAAAATCTGAATAAAAGTCATATTTTGCCTGTCCCTAGTTAGAGAGGGTTTAATTAGGTTGCTGTCCTTTGGGAAATAATCTAACTGCTAAAATGCATGTTAGTAGCTGGCAGCTCCCACAGGCAGCTAGTGATCTTCTCCCTTGTGGCTGGCTACACAGCAAGCACAACACATAAGAAAACTAAAATAAATGAAAAGGCTATACACAGAATTCATTCTACATGAAAAACATGAATATATACTGTACATATATACAAATACCAACTATTCTGACTCCATTCATTGTCATAGTGACTACTGTATGCTTTCCTGAGACCTCTATATCGGGCCTGTATATAGCAGAGACAATCACTGATGATAATCTTCGTGAGATAGCTGAACTCATCAAACACTTGAAATCCAAGAATGGCTCTATTGCATGCAGAAAACTCAGGCAATACAATAAGATGTGGTAGGCTTGATAAAAAAAAGTGTTTAAAGCGATAATAAACCATCTGTGATTTTAAAAAAAACATTTAATCTGCAAGGCAAAGTTATAATATGCATATTGGCACATTATGTGAAACTTACCATAGAATGAAGCTCCTCCATCTTCAGGGCTTCCATCTTCACCCGGCCTTTCTTTCGGGGTCGGATATGTGAGTGGTATGAACCATGATGACGTCACTCCCACGCATGCGCAAGGGAGCCGCCGTTTACAGCACAGGACTCTAAAGAAACAGCCTGGGTGACATCACCGGCTGCATGTACAGTAAATATCTCCTAAACGGTGCATGTTTAGGAGATATTTACAGTACCAATAGGTAAGCCTTATTCATAGGCGTGCGCAGCCTATAGCATTAGGGTGTGCACCCGAAAGCTCAAGCACTCTATATATAGTCAAAAATATTGGGACACCTGTCTGTACACACACATGAACTTTAATGGCATCCCAGTCTTAGTCCGTAGGGTTCAATATTGCGGCTATAACAGCTTCAACTCTTCTGGGAAGGCCGTCCACAAGGTTTAGGAGGGTGTCTATGGGAATGTTTGACCATTCTTCCAGAAGAGCATTTGTGAGGTCAGGCACTGATATTGGATGAGAAAGCCTGGCTCCGGGTCTGCACTCTAATTCATCCCAAAGCTGTTCTATCGGGTTGGGGTCACGACTTTGTGCAGGCCAGTCAAGTTCCTCCACCCCAAACTTGCTCATCCATGTCTTTATGGAACTTGCTTTGTGCTCTGGTCCAAATCATTTGGTGGAGGGGGGATTATGGTTTGGGGTTGTTTTTCAGGGGTTGGGCCTGGCCCCTTAGTTCCAACATGACTGCGCACCAGAGCACAAAGCAAGGTCCATAAACACACTGACTTAGCAAGATTGGTGGAAAATTAACTTCAAGTGCTATAATTCACATTATAATCGTAACTAAAACATATACAATTAAGTGTAACAATCTAAAAAATACAAATTCCAAAGTGATATAATGATGTGAATTCCCCAACTAAAAAGTTGTTGCACTAGAAAGTAATTTGTATTGCATTTATCTGTAGAGGAGTTTCCACCATCCCTGCTAAGGCAGCACTGATACGCAGCACTGATAGGTGGCACTGATAGGAGGCACTGATTGTTGGCACTGATTTGCATGGGTAGGCAGCACTGGTGGGCACTGAAATGCAGCACTGATGGGCTCTGATTGGCAGCACGGATGGGCACTAATTGACAGCACTGATGGGCACTGACAGGCAGCACTGATAGGCGGCACTGATTGTCACTGATATGCAGCACTGATAGGCAGCATTGATGGGCACTGATGGGCACTTATAGGCAGCACTGATGGGCATTGATTGGCAGCACTATTGGTCATTGATTGGCAGCATTGATTGGCACTGATAGTTAGCACTGATTGGCACTGATAGGCAGCACCAATTGGCACTGATAGGCAGCACCAATTGCCACTGATAAGTAGCACTGATAGGCAGCACTGGTTGGCACTGATAGGCAGCATTGATTGGCCCAGGTTGACACTGATAGGCAGTAATGCAGCATTTGTTGGCACTAATAAGCAGCATTGATAGGCAGCATTGGTTTGCACTGATATGCAGCACCGATTGGCAATTGGCACTAATAGGCAGAAATGCCACATTGGTTGGCACTGATATGCAGCACTGATTGGCACTAATAGGCAGCAATGCGGCATTGGTTGGCACTGATAAGCAGCACTGGCACTGATAGGCAGCACTGGTGGGAACTGATAGGCAGCATTGGTTGGCACTGATAAGCAGCACTGGCACTGATAGGCAGCATTGGATGGCACTGATAGACAGTACTGGTTGGCACTGATAGGCAGCATTGATTTGCACTAGTTGGCACTGATAGGCAGTAATGCAGAATTTGTTGGCACTTATAAGCAGCCCTGATAGGCAGCATTGGTTGGCACTGATAGGCAACATTGATTGGCACTGATAGTGGAGAGGGGGAGTTTCACAATCAGCAGATGCAGATCTTGATTTTTGCCAGAGCTGTTCAGTGTATGAAACTGTCAGCTAATGTCACTGCATGCAGGAAGAGAAACCAGTTGTCAAAAGTCGGAGGGGATGTGGGGTGAGCAGGACCGAACAGTTAAAAAAAACAGTCAATGGGATGGGTCTGGGTGGGCCGGTACATTCCTCTTGCTCCGCCCCTCTCTAAAGCAGCTCAGTCATTGGCTGGTGTTGAGAGAGCTTGGTCCAGCCCACCCCCAACATCGCGGCTGAGTTGTAAGTCACAGATCAGACGCGATGTCGGGGGTGGGCGGGACCAAGCTCCCTCAACACCAGCCAATGATTGAGATGCTTCAGAGAGGGGGCGGAGCCATAGGAATGTAGCGGCCCGCCCAGACCCCCATCCCATTGATTGTTTTTTTAACTGTTCGGTCCCGCCCACCCCGACATCACCATGACAGCTCGTCTCTCTTCCTGCATGCAATGACATTAGAGGACAGTTTCATGCACTTAACAGCTCTGGCAAAAATTACAATTTGCTGCCTGTGAAACTGTTTCACAGGCAGAGTAGGATACACACTATCTTGGATGCAGAATTTCGGGGCAGATCTCTGGAGACAGCATGGGGTGATTAGGGTGTGCCCAGGAACATCCGGCACACCCCGTGCGCACGCCTATGGCCTTATTATAGTTTTACCTGTAGGAAATATTCTTGTATGGGAATTTACTACCACTATAAGGCAGTCAACAATGAGTATTGGCTTTCCTAGCCTCAATGTGTGTCTTGTAAAGGAGGAAGGATTACAGTAGTCCACACAGAGTAAAGGGAAATTACCTCACAAGGAGAGGAAGCGAACGCAAAAAAATAACGTGCAAAATAGAAGTTGGTGGCAACATAATAAAAAATAAATAAACCTGAGAACAACATTGGCTATACATATACATGGATGCAACTCTATTCCACATATACTATGGAGGCAGCACGCTAACTTCTAGTATAAAGCCAAAAATATAAATAGTAAATGCCACACTATATTTTTGTTTTGGGTCTATTTTATTAGATATTTTAAAGCTTTTAGTTTTTTTAACTGGATTTGAGTCAAAGAGATTGCATAACAAGAGCTGCCTGCCTTGAATCTCACTTTGAATATTTGTATATTTGCCTCCTGTCCTTTAGGAGTGGCCAACAAAGGATTAGCAAATCCTCTAAGTAACAGGTGTCAAACACAAGGCCCGTGGGCCGAATCTGGCCCTCCAGGTCATGTCATGAGGCCCTCGCACCTCTCCTGCAGCTGCACCTCCTCCAGACCCCTAATTTCTGCTTTCAAGCAATGCATCCAGCTTCTTCCCAGCAGCAGCAGCGTACGGAAAGGGGGGTACACTGTGGTGTAAGGGAGAGTGGAGGACTCAACTTCTGATGGTGGGGTGGCTCTTGACATCTAATGTAAGGGGAGGGGATGCGCTGGACATCTAATCTTACAAATACAACCGGCCCTTTTGAGGACATTCATAATGCTGATGTGGCCCACAATAAAAATTTAGTTTGACACCCCTGCTCTAAGTCATTCACTTCTGTGTCTAAGTTCCAGTTTTAACTATTGGACTCAGCAAACAACAGACTTTTATATCTAAGATAGAAAACACGCGAAAAGACACACTTGAACTATTTGTTACCTTTCAGTCTGTTAAATATACATTGAAAGTGTTTTATTATATTTGTTCAATACATGCAAAAATACATGGTCATTTTGACAGAAATCCTGCAGCCACAACCCCTGAGGACTGGTAAGCTGAAGTATATTACATTTTTGCTTTTGGGTTTAGACACACTTCGAGGCATATTGTGATTATCTCTTAAATGACAGTGGGGCACAATTGGAAATCAGCTGAAGATGATCAACCTGGCCAATACACTTTCCTTATGGTAAGTCCATTCTAGTAAGATGAAGACACAATTGGAGTTTCCAGCCAAAGGGGTTGATTTACTAAAAGAAACATTTTCCTTGCACCTGATTGGGTGTTCTTTACAAAGTGAAGCTTTACCGTACTACATTTACTAAAGAAAATTAGTGTGATTGCACTTGAAAAATGCCCAGTCTATTTGCCTTTAGTAAACCCACTCCTAGGTTTCTACGGCCGGCCATAAATGGTAATAATCCCGTTGAACCACCTGAGATTCGAACCATTAATGGTTAGGCTGAATGTACCAAGTTTATCGATCGATCAACTTGGGTACAACCAGCCTCCCAGGTTCGCTTGCAATTATCACAAGCGGCTGCTATAGCTGCTAGCGATGATCATTGTCTCCTCCCAAGAGGGGGGGGGGAGAAGACAAGAAACCGGCAGGACGGATTCCCCCATCAACACTGTCTGTGTTAATGGGGTGATCAAGCAAATTTCTTTCCTGCAACCCATAGTTACATGAAAGAAATTTGCTCCATGTATGGCTTGCCTAAAGTTCTCCGCGGCTTCTCCAGACCCTTTCATGTCTGTCACATATGCTTAGGGTGACCCTGCTCTTATCTGTGAAAAGCATGGGGCACCAGTGGCGGACCTGCCAATTCTGGTGTTCAATTGAAAATGGCAATCGAGCTCCACAGTGTCCGGCAATGAGCACACTAGAGGACATCGGGCCCTCAGGCCACCCCCATGAAGTCTGTTTCTGATTGTTTGGTCAGAGACATTCACACCAGCGGCCTGCTGTAGGACATTTTGTAGGGCTCTGGCAGTGCTCATCCTGTTCCTCCTTACACAAAGGAGCAGATACCGGTCCTGCTGATGGGTTAAGGACCTTCTACAGCTCTGTCCAGCTCTCCTAGAGTAACTGCCTGTCTCCTGGAATCTCCTCCATGCTCTTGAGACTGTGCTGGGAGACACGGCAAACCTTCTGGCAATGACATGTATTGATGTGCCATCCTGGAGGAGTTGGAATGCCTGTGCAACCTTTTTAGGGTCCAAGTGTCGTCTCGTGCTACCAGTAGTGACACTGACCCTAGCCAAATGCAAAACTAGTGAAAAACAGTCAGAAAAGACGAGTAGGGAAAAAAAAGTCAGACACCTCGACCTGAAAAAAACATTCCTGTTTTGGAGGTCGTCTCATTGTTGCCCATCTAGTGCACCTGTTGTTAAAGGGGTTGTAAAGGAAATTTTTTTTTTCATAATAAGCATCCTTTACCTGCAGACATTCCTCTTTTCACTTCCTCATTGTTCGTTTTTGCTCAGAAGTTGCTTTATTTCTTCTCTGTTCTGTTCACTTCCTGCTTGTCTGATTGTTACTCACCACCGTGAAGGGAGGATTTACTGCGGTGGTCAGTGACGTGCTCGCCCCCTCCTGGAAACTACATCTGTGCGGCAGGGCGCTCTCTACGTGTTAGAGACTTCAAGGAGGTGTGAATTACTGGGTGTGCCGCAATGCATACTGGGAAATGTAGTTCTTACATGAACGAGCGCCACAAACCAGGAAGTGAATGAGAGAACAGAAACTAGAACGCCGGATGTGATATAGACGAAGGAATTTAATTGGTAGTTACTAGTTTTTTAACAGAATCATTACACTATTCTGTCTGTCTACCTTGCAGACATGAATTTTAGGCAAAAAATAATTTTCCTTTACAACTTCTTTTAATTTCAATTGACAGCAAAGCAGCTGAAATTAATTAACAACCCCCTCTGTATACACCCCTCCCCCTCTACTACTTAACTGACCAGATCAATATCCCAGGAGTTCTGATTCAAAAGTGTTCATTTAATTTTTTTGAGCAGTATATATATATATATATATATATATATATATATATATATATATATATATATATATATATATATTAGGGCTGTGCAAATTAACTTTTAATTCATCGATTTATCTTAAATTTTTTTGATCGATTAAATTCTTTTGATTGGTACTCACCTCTCTGGGCTTCTGGGCCTTCAGGGAGTTCCGTCGGAGATCCAGTAACGTCACAGACACTGGCAGGGCTTGCCGTGTCCATCTGAAGGGCTCCTTTGCTGTGCCTTCATATCTGCATGCCGGCGGGACCTTACTATCTGCCACACGCAAGGGCTGGTACACTTCCCTCTATCACTTCCCTCTATCAACCTGGGATTCTACAGCCATCCACTGGGAGTTCTGATAGTTCCCTTAATGGAACATCTACATGCCGACGGACTGATGTTAACCCCTCCTCATCTGGATTCAGCAGTGGTATCGTTGTACACATTTTTATACCAGTATCATACTTAGCTACATGTTTTTATGACTGCTTTTGGTACCGTTTGGTATTACTCGCACCATTTTTACAGTTTATGTAGCTACATCGATTTTATCTCCAGTGCAATATTTATTTGGTTACCTACTTGAAGACTATAAAATTGTTAATGCTATTCCCATTGAGCGCTGCCTTTGTGTGTTTTTTGTATCATGCTATCCATTTTTCCAGTTGTTGGTAGCTGCACTGGGAATCAGCCTGCAAGGAGATCAGCTAAAAGTAGCTGGATCTGTATGTGCGTTATAATTAATCGAAATTAGTCGATTAATCGATAAAAAAAAACGATTAATCGAACACAAAAATTTTGATCAGTAACAGCCCTAATATATATATATATATATATATATATATATATATATATATATATATAGGTGGTGCAATACATTTATTTTTCTAAATGATGTAACACTGAAACTTTTGCACCCCACCCAAAGGTTAAGTGTAAATTGTATTTCACCAAAAACAATTGTATCCCCAAACTTGACCCCAGCAAGGAGCCCCTAGCCAGATACTCATAGGGCAAGCTGAATCTGAGTTTTCAACAGAACTTTTGTTATTACTGGCCTGATTTCCACATAAACTAGATGGCAGATAGTAGAACAATCTTGGGTTCCATGTAGGGTTGCCACCTCATCCCTTTAAAACAGAACACATATTAATTACACAGGTTCTGTGGCTAATTAAGGTGGTAATAAGACTCATTTGGTGCCTTACCTGCATTAAATTAGCCTCAGAACCTGTGTAATTCATATGTGTTCTGTTTTAAAGGGATGAGGTGGCAACCCTAGTTCCATGCCATTGAGTGTATTCTCAGCTTAAAGGTACATTCCATCAACCCCAAGTTGACCTGTCACATCCAGGATGAGATTTTAGGGATTCTCCTGCCATTTCAGGTAGTAGTAAGAAACATTAGGATACTGTTCCTTGACCCACTCTACCCATAATTAAGAAATCTGTGTGGAGTGAAATTGATCTTATATTTATCTCACTGCTCATTGTTTCCATAGTTACACACAGAGATTCCCTTCCTACGTTTAATTGTTTGTGGACAGCTTTGCATGGTCATACCCAGCTGTGTGCAATTAGTACTCCTATGTGCTTTGTTTCCACTTTTCATAAATACCAGCTGGGCCCGCCACACTTGTGTTCCATCTACATTAAAGCCTCCATAAGTGGAGCAGCCCATGTCACACTTCAAGCGCCATTGTCTAATCAGGGCAAGTGATACCCACAATGATGTGTCACAAAATGTTTGTTATCTCACATAAAAGAAAATATGCTTAGCTGCAGGAAAAAAAACAGAAGGCAGGGCTTGACCCACTTGTTGTGTTACTATTACAATCTGATTGGAACCTCCGAGTATTGTACACAATAGATTTAAATATGCTGTAAAGTGTTCTTTCAAAAGGAAAAAATACATCTGACAATACTTGTTTATAAATATCCATGTACACATTTCAGGCCTCGTACACACGGACGGACTGTCCGATGAAAACGGTCCGCCGGACCGTTTTCATCGGACATGTCCGCTGCCGGATTTTGGTCTGATGGTTGTACACACCATCAAACCAAAATCCCCGCAGACAGGATACGCGGTGACGAAGGTCAATGCTTCCACGCATGCGTCAAATCACTTCGACGCATGCGAGGGCTTTCGGCCGAGCGGACATGTCCGGTAAGTCGTACAGACGACCGAACATGTCCGACGGACAGGCTTCCAGCGGACATGTTTCTTAGCATGTTAAGAAACATTTGTCCGCTGGAAACCTGTCCGATCCGCCGGAAAATTGTCCGGTCGGACCAGTTTCAGCAGACATGTTCGGTCGTGTGTACGAGGCCTTAAAGGGATAAAAACCATGTGAAGATAGTGGAACACTTTTCAGGGGGAGTTTGGTAGGCAGTGAAGAGACAATATGTCACCTCTTCCCTACCTGTTTCAAGCCCTAAGGCCAGATTCACACCTATGCATATTTAGTGTATTTTGCATTTTGCAGATTTGCCCTACAGATCGCGTTCCATAGGAAACCATGGTAAATGGACTGTAGTACAAATCTGAAAAATGCAAAAAGGACTAAAGATGCATAGGTGTGAATCAGGCATAAGGGGTTGGAACAGGTAGGGAAGAGATTACATATTTGCCTGTTTACTGCCTACCAAACGCCCCCTGAAAAGTGTTCCACTGTCTTCACATGGTTTTTCTCGCTTTGAAATGTGTACATGGATATTTATAAACGAGTATTGTCAGATGTATTTTTCCCCTTTGAAAGAACACTTTACAGTAGGGGTCCTCAAACTATGGCCTGCGGGCCACATGCGGCCTGCCGAGGACTTGTAACCGCCCCCCCCCCGACCCTGGCAGGTTGTAACACTGCAATCCCGCTGTGTCATGGAGATCACAGTGTTAACAGTTCTGGCGCGCTGTGATAAATGTCCCGCCCTCCTCCTCCTAGACTAGCTTGTGTGATAGAGCCAGTGTTCTGTCTATCAGACAAGCTGGTCTAGGAGGAGGAGGGCGGGACATTTATCACAGCGCGCCAGAACTGTTACCTTCGTGACACAGCGGGACCGTCACAGACACAGCAGTTGAGTGAGCAGCTTACGATGGTGAGTGAGGGAGGGAGGGGGAGCGCTTGCGATGGTGAGGGAGGCTGATATTGATGTAATAATGATGTAATGATGATGGTGGGGGGGAGGGGCTGATATTGATGTAATGATGATGATGGTGGTGGGGGGGTTGATGATGATGATGGTGGGGGGCTGATGATGATGATGGTGGGGGTGGGGAATGATAATGATGATGATGATGATGATGGTGGGGGCGCTGATATTGATGTAATGATGATGATGGGGGGGCTGATGATGATGATGGTGGGGGGGGGCTGATTATGATAATGATGGGGGGGGGGGGGCTGATATTGATGTAATGATGATGATGGGGGGGCTGATGATGATGACGGTGGGGGGGGGGGGCTGATGATGATGATGATGATAGTGGGGGGGGCTTGCAAAGGTGAGGGGCTGATGATGATGACGATGATGTAATGATGATAGGGGGGCTTGCAATGACCTTGATCGGCTTGCAATTAATGATTGTGAGGGGGGGGCTTCTAATGAGGGGCTTACAATGATGATGGCGAGGGGGGGCTTGCAATGAGGGGATGATGATGATGATGTAATGATGATGGTGAGGTGGGGGGGCTTGCAATGATCATGATCGGTTTGCAATTAATGATTGTGAGGGGGCTTGCAATGAGGGGCTTATAATGATGAAGGGGGAGGGTTGCAATGATCGTGAGGGGCTTGCAATGGTGAGGGGGCTTGAAATGATGGCTTGAATTTAAAATGGTGGTGAGGGGGGGGCTTGCAATGATGGTCTGAATGACAGTGAGGGTGGGCTTGCAATGATGGCCTGAATGACAGCGAGGGTGGGCTTGCAATGATGGCTTGAATGACAGTGAGGGTGGGCTTGCAATGATGGCCTGAATGACAGTGAGGGTGGGCTTGCAATGATGGCTTGAAATGATGGTGAGGGTGGGCTCAAAATAACATATGTGCAGTGTGCATAGGAAATTGTTTATAGTTTTTTTTTCATAGTTCGGCCCTTTAACGGTCTGAGGGACAGTGAACCGGCCCCCCCTGTTTAAAAAGTTTGAGGACCCCTGAGCTAGAGCATTGTTGGCTCACTTACCTTTTCCCTTCTAAATGTTTTAGAAAGGGAAAATCAAAGGAAAAGGTAAGTGAACCAACAATGCAGTAGCTTAAAGGAACATATTTAGAAAATAAAAAATAAACCTTTACAACCCCCTTTAACTTGTCCAGCATTCTCATCAGCACCATGGACAGCTCAAATATATTTCTTACCATTCCTTTGAATAGAATCCTCTCATGAGTGAAACACCGAATACAGCCTCGCTAAGCCATTCTTCTAGTAGTCTTGCTAGTTGCCTGGCTGCCATTGCCTAGCTGTTTTGAACGTAAACAATGCTGGATAACTGATAAGAAAATAAAACAGTGTACAATGAGGTGGATACGTAGATAGCAAACTTTAAAGAGGCTCTAAAGTCAGAACATTTTGTACCTCAAGTCAAAAACATCCCACTACTTGTTCTGGCCTCCACCTCCTCCCCAAACACTAACCTAAGTTCTTTCTTGATTCAGTGCTGTCCCATCTGAAGCAGCCCGTCTCCGAGAGTGGCGAAGGGGACCTGTCAAAATAAGGACCCCACGTTCCCCCCTCCCCCCTAAAAGGGGCCAAATGTGGCACTGGATGGGTGGAGGAAGCATATAAGTGAGAGTTTTGGGTGAAACATGTTGAAGTCACCAAGAATTAAAGCCTCGCCATTCATTGCCAATTATCTTATCAACCAATAATTGTATGTTCTCTCTGGAAAGGTGAAGTCTCGAATACTATTATATTTTTCTGGCACATAAAACAGTTCATGTGTTTTATTTTACCTATATATTATTTTTTTCAGTTCAGCTCCAAAGGCTATATGCGCTAAAAACTGATAACTGGTAACCCCCTTGAGAGAGCTTTCCAGGGGGGTTATCAGAAGCGGGGAGAAGCCGAGAAACCCACAGAGGGACCCCAGAAGACAAGGATTGGGGCCAATCTGTGCCAAACAATCATTTTAGGGCTGGATTCCCACTAATGCGAATTTGATGGGTTTCGCTGCATCCAATTCACATAACAGGAGACTGTGACCGGCTCTCAATGGATCTGGTTCACACAGCTCCAGGGCGGCACTGGAAAAGAGTCCTGTGCGTCTTTTGCTCCGTTTCAGGTACAAATTCAGGCACAAATTCGGACATGATTTGAACCTGAAACGATGAACAGAAATGCACTGGACCCCCTTTTGTGAGCCACGGCCGCAGCAAGTGTGAACCCGGCCTAAAGCCTCATACACACGATTGGATTTTCCGACGGGAATTGTGTGTTGACAGCCTGTTGGCAGAAAATCCGACCGTTTGTACGCTCCATTGGACAACTGTTGGATTTTCCATGAACAAATGTTGGATGGCAGGCTTTAAAATTTTCCACGGACAAGGGTCTGTTGTCGGATTTTCCGAGCGTGTGTAAAATTCCAAAGTACAAACACACATTCTCAGAATCAATTCTCACCAAACACAACATTAGCAGAAGGTGTCCAAAGGGTGGTGCTAAAAAGCTGAAAAACCATGTAGTACATAACTACGTTTGTGTTTGTTGGCCAACAATTGTGTGCCGTTTGTATGCAAGACAAGTTTTTGGCCAACGCCCTTCGGACATAGTCCGAGGCTTTGTCTGTGGAAAATCCAATCGTGTGTACGAGGCTTTAATGTTAAAATAGATTAATTCAGAACAACCAGACTTCGTGTACTGGACTGACCTCAGCAGAATGAATTCTGATTGGTTGCACTTAAGAATTAGCTTTCTTTTCATTAAAAAAAGGTTGTTAATGTTTTCATTTTATAAGACTGAGAGCGGCGATAAGAACAAGACTGAAGATAAAAAAAAAGTCTGACTGCTTTCTATATATTACAGGCAATTGCTGTGTTACGGTTTCATTATGTATTTAATTTCCATAGCGATCTCGCAGTTTAATCAGGGTTTTTAAAAGATTAAATCTGACCATGGTCGATCCCCGCACAAGAGCAAGATGGCATCCTTATTTATGACAATGTAATTTTCAGCAATTTACCAAGCTGTAAAAATGTCGTAATTTCCTGACATTAGGAAATACTGCCACCGTGGCGTGAGTTATGCAAATGAGTTGGTTACATTACATCTGTGCTGGAGACTATTATGGTGAGATTTAAAGTTTCATTGGCAGGGTACACCGTAATTTCCCTGCACCTACTTAATGTAATCGCTCAGTTTGCTTGAGAAAAATACAGATTCCTCGTAAAATGTACTTACAGCTAAGCAAAAAGTACATTGGGTTCTCACACGCGTGCGTTCCTTGTGACTCAGCAGCCTCACGCAGGGTACCAGCATGCAATTAGCACAGTACTAGATTTCACATCCGGCTTTTAACTGAACATATCTTCATGCTGCATTAAGTATTTTCAGATGATCTCCAGTTAAGTAAATGATGAACATGTCAAATCTGCTTAAAGCTGAACGCGCACTATATATTCCTTAGGCCTCATTCACATTGACACCACTGGATTTATCATTTCTAAATGCAGAAGAAGTCATCTGTAAATTATAAACAACGTTTATTCTCCCTGATCACTTTTTCCTGCATTTGGATGTTCCAGGTTTAGGCGCACGCAGGCATATTTAGTAAGGTAACCAGATTTTTTAAATAAAATCCGGGGTCGTATTTTTTTTTTTTACAATCAGCGACTCTCTGCCCCCCGCCTCACAGCCTGTCAAGTCTCACTCTCCGGGCCTCGGCTACTACTGGGTGGGGAGCGGAGGAAGATCACTCCGCCAGGTTAGGCAAGGAGATAAGCAGGCAGGTGGCTGCCAGGGACTTGAGCCAAGGCAGAAGAGCGGAGCTGAATGGGCATGCACCCGAAATGAAAGAAATATTCCCTCCTCTCCGACCAGCACTTGATCATCAGAAAGGGGCACAGATAATGAAAAAAAATACACTCTCCTAAGCTAGTAGGTGCGGTGGAGCTGGGGTTGTAATTCAGATTTTTTTTTTAATTTAGAAGCATTTTTTATAGATAACCTCAAGAGACCCTCCCAAATGTCCACAATGCATGAAAAACAAATATTATTAATTATTTCAGCCATTCTGTGAGAGAAGAGAGAGCAGTGAGCTTTAACTATGGATTCTCTCTTCTCTCTCTCTCTCTCTGTCTGTCTGTCTCTCTCTGTCTGTCTCTCTGTCTGTCTCTCTCTGTCTGTCTCTCTGTCGCTCTCTCTGTCTGTCTCTCTCTCTGTCGCTCTCTCTCTGCCTGTCTGTTACTCTCTCTGCCTGTCTCTCTGTCTCTCTGTCTGTCTGTCACTCTCTCTGTCTGTCTCTCTGTCTATCTCTCTGTCTGTCTATCTCTCTGTCTGTCTGTCTGTCTGTCTATCTCTCTGTATGTCTCTCTCTCTGTCTGTCTGTCTATCTCTCTCTTTCTGTCTGTCTCTCTCTGTCTCTCTGTCTGTCTGTCACTCTCTCTGTCTGTCTCTCTGTCTGTCGCTCTCTCTGTCTGTCTATCTCTCTCTCTCTCTGTCTATCTCTCTGTCTGTCTATGTCTCTGTCTGTCTCTCTGTCTGTCTCTCTCTGTCTATCTCTCTCTTTCTGTCTCTCTCTGGTGATCTGTCTGTCTTTCTCTCTGTCTGTCTGTCTCTCTCTCTATCTGTCTTTTTCTCTGTCTGTCGTTCTCTCTGTCTCTCTCTCTGTCTGTTTGTTTGTTGCTCTCTGTGTCTGTCTCACTCTGTCTGTCCTTCTCTCTTTCTGCCTTTCTCTCTGTCTGTCTCTCTCTGTGTGTCTGTCGCTCTCTCTGTCTGTCTCTTTCTCTGTCTTTCTCTTTGTCTGTTTGTTGCTCTCTCTGTCTGTGTCTGTCTCGCTCTGTCTGTCTTTCTCTCTGTCTGCCTTTCTCTCTGGCTCTGTCTGTCTCTCTGTCGGTCTGTCTTTATCTCTGTCTGTCGCTCTGTCTGTCATTCTGTCTGTCTTTCTCTCTGCCTGTCTGTCTGTCTGTCTCTCTCTCTGCCTGTCTGTTTCTCTCTGTCTGTCTCTTATTCTATGTCTGTCTCTCATTCTCTGTCTCGATCTCTTCCTGTCTGTCTGTCTCTTTCCCTCTCTCTGTTTGTCTCTCTCTCTATGAAAGGGCCGATTACCCATACCAATTACCTGCTATAAACGCCGGGTGCCAGGACAATAAGGCACTTTTAAGTGCTTAGTAGTGGTGGCCCGACAAAACGGGGGCGCAGGGGCATCACCCCCCTAATTCATGCGTCTGGCCCCCAATCTACATTCAGGGCGTTGGACGCATGAATTCCAATGGGGTGTTTTTTTGTTTTTAGAAGCACATGATTAGAGCCTCAGGCTCTAATTGGCTTCAAAAAAGGGTGGGCTCGGGAGGCAGAGCGGCGGGTGGATTGTTTGCCACCCCCCCAAAAAAATATACCACCAGCTGCCAATGGTGCTTAGATCATTAGTGCACTTAATACAAGTTCAATGTCAAAAACTGTAAAAAAAATGTACTGTAAATATTTCTCTGGTCATCAAGTTTCTTTAACAAACAATTTCTGAGAGCAAGCTTATTACTTTCTATACCGTCCATTATGTTACATCACTAAACTTAAGATAAAATGGATCAGTGTACTGTATGTGCCAGTAAAAGCTCTACTGAAAAAAGGGACAATATCAAGTTCAAGGGAATGCATACACTGTATAGCTTTTTACCAGCAACATTTTACGTAATGTCATAATAAATGTGAACAATTGCAAAAGACAACGGTAAAGTGATTGTAAACTTAAAGTTTTTTTTATTTGCTTTAAATAACTAACAAGTTTATCCTTACCCGCTATGTGCAATGGCATTACACAGAGTGACCCTTCTTCTCGGTGGGTCATAATAATGGCAAAAAAATATACCTTTGAATATTTTTTGTTTGTTTTTTACTAATTTGGGAGTGGTTTCCTTTTATAATAAAACAACATCAAGAGATAACTATTGGAAAGTGGAAACTAATAGAAACCAGAAAAAAAATGACTTTTGGCAGCACACAGGTAACAAATATAAAAATCTATAGATACTTATTATAAAGATAAGTATATAAAAAAGTATCTAGACTAATAGTACAATATTACATCAGCATAGGAACCCAACATGTATTCCAGTAACACTACCGAAACCTTATACAAATTCACACCATAAAGTTGCATAAACATCAAATCATAAAAAATAAAGAAAGTAAATATAAGGTATTTGTTCTTGAGAGTGGGTCCAAGATGCAGGGTATTAGTTCTTGCTTTGCTCAACATGTTTCGCGTAAAAACGCTTCATCAGGAGCATGGAAATCTAATAGAAGACATACATAAACATAAACAAAACATTCACAGCAATTAGTCACCCTGTGATGATGCACAATTAATCAAGGTCCATTTCAAAAGAGATAACTATTAACATCTACCAACAAATGAAAACCCAATCTGTCCTGAAAAAAAAACAATATATTACCCTCCTGGATACTTTTAAGTGGTTGCAATGATAATTACAGTTATTCTACAGTAACACATGTTAACTTTTCAAAATTGGGTTTGGGTGTTAAGGTTTGTCACACACACAAACACACACTTAAAATGATGTTGTTTTGCCTGTCAAAGGATTAGTATTGTTTATACAGTAGTAATTGGAGGACACAGCTCTGCTTGAAATCATCACCTCACCTACTGGATGTAGTGCCACCTGCAGGAGTAGGATGCCAGGTACAACCAAAAAAGTCAGTCCAGAGGTAGCTCCTACTAATTCAGTTATTAGCCTAGCACACATGTGTCAAACACAAGACCACCAGGCCAATTCATGTGCAGCTCCCTCATCTCTGCCCCCAACCTGTCTCAGCAGTAAGCAGCAGGGTGGAGGACAGAACTCCTCCACCAGATCCTGCACCTCTGTGCAGCTGCACCACCCCCTCCTCTCCACCTCCTCTGGCCTCAGCATTTATCAGACACTGGCAGCTTATTTCAGCCCCCCTCTTGTCCTCCTCCAGACCCTACACTTTCTACTTCCCAGCTCCACCCCAGCTTATTTCTAGCAGCAACACATGATAAGGGGTTCACTGTGATGTAAGGGAGGGTGGGCGCACTCTTGATTTCTGATGTAATGAGGGGTGTGGGTGCTCTGGACATCTAGTTTTACAGATACAACGGCCCTTTGAGGGTCATCATAATGCTTATGCGGCCAAAAATTAAATTGAGTATGAAACCAGGGGCCTAGTGCTTTAGGCAGGTCACTGGCTGGGTGGCAGAGATAGAGTGCGGACTGAATGGGTGTTTTGAGGTTCTCTGATCCTTAAAGGAACAGGCTGTAAACTTCCTACAGTGACTGAGCTAGGCTTGAAGTAGAAGAGCTCTCTGCTCTGGGTAGCAAACTACAGTCTCCCAGGAAAGTGCAGGAGCTTTGTTGAGGGCTTTAACCCAGAGTATAGCATTAAATGCCAGAGGGCTGCTTTGGAAGGGCAGTCCACTGCTAGCTCAGGTTTCATGTTCTGGCTCACCCTGTCTGTCTGACTTAGCCTGACCAGTGACATTTTCAGCTCAAGACTCCAAGACAAGTTGCCTCCATTAGTCGGTGACTGGCAGCTGCAACAACCAAGACTGCATTTTAGCTTAAGGTTGTAAGAATACTCCTGTTGGGGGTTCTAACCCTGATTTTGCACAGATCAGTGTGCCTTTTTGGTTACTGGACTCCCTGGCGTCTATTTTGGAAGTTTTTATATCACAGATAGAATTTTAAAAAAATAGGCATCTCTGCCTGTGGTGGATCCACTGATTTCTTGATTTAACAAGGCCATGGGTATTCCAGTGGAGGATTCTTCTTTCTTTGAAGATCCTACAGAAAGGATAGCAAAAGCCATCATTGTGACATATTTACTAAACCCTCCCCGGTTCTCCATCTTTAAGCAATTTCCAGTGTCCCGCAGCAGCTGGCAGGAGAGGAGAGGAAAAGCAGCACTGCTATTGTGGGACAGAGCTGTGTCCTTCAGTAAACACAAGAGAATAAGAAATCCTTTATTCTCAGTTCATTAGTGCACTGGTCATCAACCCTGTCCTCAGGGCCCACTAACAGGCCAGGTTTACAAGTTACTTAAATACATCACAGGTGATATCATTTTCTGCTCAGTGCAGTATTCTAGTCTGCATCTCCCAAGGTAATGCATAAAGCCTGGCCTGTTAGTGGGCCCTGAGGACAGGGTTGATGATCAGTGCATTAGTGGACACCATAGGTGTGCCAGGTGTGCCAAAACCCAGAACCTGGACAAGAGGAGCGGCAGGGGTGGAATTTTGTGGAACCAATCTGTATTATCCTTCTGCAGCAGCATCTGAAAGTAGGCTTCTCCTCCTCTCCCTCTTGCCAACATTCAGCTGCCACAGGGGGAAAATACAGCTGGTACCACCTCTCCTGTCCCTGTTCTTCTTCTTCTTCTTCTTTCTGCTGCCCAGGTCCCCCTGTGTGCTCCCCCCTCCCCCTATTTTTTTTTAGGATGGAGAGCGAGGAAGAGGCATGTAAATATGTCACAAGTGCATATGTGTTGGAGCTTTGAGGTGCACACCCTAATGCACTAGGCTGCGCACTCCTATGGTGGACACAGTTACCTCCACTCTGGTTCTGCTGCTGATGTGTTTAAATTATTTTTTTGTACTGCTGTGTCATTTAACTGAACTTGTTTCATAGTGTGGGCCCCCAGCAGGGGCCCCTCTGTGCTGTCGTTTGTTCTTTAGTTGTACCTAGCATCCTACTCTTACAGATGGCACTATACCCCATAGGTGATAATCTGAAGCAGAGCATTTTCCTTTGATGAACATATAAAAAAATATTTAACAGAGAGTACAAAAAATCCTATTATTTCAATTACTTTCTTTCCACCCAAACCTATTTTAACATCACGCTTTGTCGAATAAAATCCAATAGTGAAATATTATCAGGCTACTAAACATTACTAGCTTGTAAAACCCGATAGCAGTGTATTGGCATTGCCATTTCAGGCTTTCCTTGATTTTTCTTTCTTAACACTTTGAAAAATGTAGCCATTCTGAATTTTGTATACAAACCTGTGGTCTATGGCATACTGTCTAAGGTTCATCTTATATATTGGACTGTCTTGGACATAAAATCTTAATTCTATTTAGATTTTAGCTTCTTCCTTTTGTTTTTCTTCCATTACTCCATAGTTCAGTCATCTGGTGGCTGTATTCTGTAATTAGTTATACAGTACATCTGATGAATATCTATACTGATAACATTTTAATAAGTAGGGAAAATGTTGGCTTTTAGAAGAAATCTGAAAAAGGAACAGTGGGCCAGATTCACATAGAATTGGCCTACGCTGCGGCGGCGTAACATATCCCATTTACGTTACACCGCCGCAAGTTTTCAGCGTAAGTGCTTGATTCACAAAGCACTTGCCTGTAAACTTGCGGCGGCGTTGCGTAAATCCGCCCGGCGCAAGCCCGCCTAATTCAAATGGGGCGGGGACCATTTAAATTAGGCGCGTTCCCAGGCCGAACGTACTGCGCATGCTCCGTCCCTAAAATTTACCCACGTGCATTGCGCTAAATGACGTCGCAAGGACGTCATTGGTTTCGACGTTAACGTAAATGGCATCCAGCGCCATTCACGGACGACTTACGCAAACGACGTGAAATTTCAAATTTCAACGCGGGAACGACGGCTATACTTAACATTGGCTAGACCACCTAGAGGGCAGGTTTAGTTTTGCGCCGCATATCTCTACGGGAAGGACGTAAATTTACAGCGACGGGCAAGGCGTACGTTCGTGAATCAGCGTAACTAGTCATTTGCATATTCTACGCCGACCGCAATGGAATCGCCACCTAGCAGGCGGCCTAGAATTGCAGCCTAAGATCCGACGGTGTAAGTCAATTACACCTGTCGGATCTTTGGGAGATCTATGCGTAACCTGATTCTATGAATCAGGCACATAGTTACGACGGATGGATCTCAGAGATACGACGGCGTATGAGGAGATACGCCGTCGTATCTCTTTTGTGAATCTGGCCCAGCATGCCTTTTAAGAGTAGTAATGGACAGAGTCTCTTAAAGGCCCACTACCTGAACCACTTATTCTTGCCATCGCTGCTCAGTTGTTTAATCAGAACTGACCCAGATGTAGGGAGGTGCAGCAGGATGTGGCATCAGTCAACACTCCAGTTGCAGAGAACAGAATTTGTAGTAATGTAAAAGTTCAACAACTCACAACAAACCCAGAGGAATAGCACCCAACTGGGAAAACTCACAGAGTGCAACAGTGATGTGTATCAGAGCAGGTCTTGGTCATGCAGACAGCATCTGTCTTGTGGGACGGAATGTAGTCTGGCTATTCTGTACCCAAATTGGGAGGTGTTCAGGAAAGATGGTGTGGCAATATCCATTCCCTACCCCACTGGAACCTCCCCCTGCCTCTAATCACTGTCCCTTGGTGACTTATTCCCACACTACCCACATGAAAATTGCATGCCAAGCCTAGGAGCCAGAACCGTAAATAGGCTCTGCCTGTCCCAAGATGGCTGTCAGAGTCACATGGGGAAGCAACATCCAATTGGATAACTTCCCCAGTGACCAAGGAAACCATACAGGAACCATGGTTCTCTTGACTTCCTCTCCTCCTTCAATGCGCCTGTAGTTGAGCAACACCAGCAATGGACTGTGAGAAAGTGGACTGCACCTGCCCACACATATACCCAGTACTTCTGAAATTATGTGACCTCCTCTAAGAATGTAGTGCTCATACATGAGTGGCCACTTGCCAACCTTAAAAACTGTCACCTGGTGTAGTGTAATCCCATGTCATGCCAGGGAGATTATGCCAGTCTGCTGACTTGCGCTGACAGGGGCATCTATACATGCACATATGCATACTGGTGGTTGTGCACATAGAATCTTAGCCAGCCAAGTGTGTCCACACAGACATGCATGCATGTGTTTTCTTTCTGATAGCAGCAGCAAACAAACAGACAGACAGGCTCATCACCACAGACCAGCAACCCAGTATAGTCTCAAATGACATACATAGCAAATGTACTCACTTATGGTACAGGCGGCCGGGGCACAGAAGTCCAAAAGCTATACAGGACATTATAAAGAGAGGCTTATCAGAATATTTGACAATTATGCACTGCAAAGAGCTCATGAAATGTAAGTGCTGTATTCAAGGAAATGCCACAGGTGCCCCCCTTCCACAGGCATCTTAAAGAAAAAAACATCCACCCCCTGCAACTTATACACAGTGACATGTGCGGTCCAATGAAAACGCCCATGTCAAACAGGAACAAATATCTACATAAGAGGCTAATCTTATGAGACAATGAATAGTACACCAGACAACCACAGCAAACACTTCTGAACAAAACAGTGGAGCAGAAAGGAAAAATCACACTCTTATAGAAATGACCAGATGCATGTCGTTGGATGCCAACTTACCTCACAAGTACTGGGAGAAGCAGTCATGACTGCAACCTACCTACAGAACAGACTACCCTCAGACTACCCATTAAAAGTACTCCATCGAAAATCTGGCATGGATCAAAGTCTAGTTTAGGGCACAGAGTGTTTGGATGTAAAGTATATGCCTATATTCCAAGTGAATATAGGAAGTAGGACCAAGTGAAAATGGGGTAAAGGCTGCTTAAACCCAACTAACCCATCAATAGTCACTGGTCAAGGGGTTTGACTAGGATTTTTCTAGGCACTGATAACAGAAACAAATGATATTGTAAAAAAATATTTATTAACATAAAAAACTATACAAGGAGGAAGGAACATCATAGTTATATCCAGGAGAAGCTGAATGTAATTTGGCAAAGCACATGCTGTTGAGAAGGGGTGTGGGAAGAACAACAACATGTAATGTATTTCTCCATAAAAGTAAAGCTAATTGCTGAAACAAGAAGCTTCCGGCTCATAATTATTTAATAACCTGCTAATATGTACAGTATATTTAATTTTCAGTACTATATAAATGCATACAATAAAGTAAAACGTTTAATGTTTAAAAGTGTCTGCATGTCTCTCACAATTATACATATCCAGAAGGAATCAAAAATTAAAAGGATCCATATGGGCACCCCTCTTTCTTACACTGTAATAATTGCTATTAGTAGGGGTGGGCACACACACACAGAACCCATTCAAGTAACTCCCACTCAACTTATAGCAACAATTGGGCAGAATGTAGCTAATTTTCATATTGAAACAAAAAAGAGGCAGTAAAGTGTACTTGTTTTCTTGTACCTACAGGTAAACCTATAATAAAACTTTCAGTAACTGTAGGTACAGTAAATATCTCCTAAATGTGCACAGTTTAGGAAATATTCACATCTGTAACAGCCAAGGACATCACCGGTGCAGGCGTTCTTAATGGATAGCACACTTGAGAGCAGGGCCGATCCGCCCTATAGACTCACTATGCAAGCCGCTTAGGGCCCCGCAAAGCTGCGGAGGGCCCCCCAAATTACTAGAGACCCCGTCTCTCTGTCTGGTGAGAAGTCAATTTCAGCCCCTCAACTTGCTGGCTGTATGGGAGAAGAGGTAAGAAGTCAGCACCCCCCCTTCTCACTCTAATGTAAGATGTCATTTCCGACAGCAGAACACCCCCTTCCACCGCTTCTCAACTTTAATCTGACATTTCACTGTAGGCAACGCCTCCCCCCCACTTCTCAACTTTAATGTCACATGTCATTTTGCTTAGGGCCCCAGGGAGGTCAGGATCGGCACTGCTTGAGAGTGCCTGTGTGCATGCACGGGAGTGATGCCATTGCGGCCCGCTCATTCTGGAGTGAGCAAGCCCCAAAGGAAGACTGGGTGATGGAAGCCCTGCCACTGGCAATGGTGACAGTGTGCCGCTGGAGGGATCAGATTTGCAGGTAAGTCTGTCATAATTTGCCAGTATACAGTGCATGCTAGCACATTATGACATTAACCTGTAGGGAAACAATTTTTATTTTATTTTTTTAAGAGTTAACTACCACTTTAAGGATTTAGGAAAGGAGACAAAACCAATAATAATTTGGTATATAACAGTGCTTCCCTTTGTTTCTGCTGCAATGGAAGGTCTTTTTAACATTCACGAATGAGTCAGTGATTCTGGGTTAATCTCTACGGATGCACATTGAAACAAAGGATGCAATATCACTTTTAGTTCTTTCTATGAATTTTCTCGCATTGCAGGATTTGTTAATCCCTCTACAATTCAGTAATATTCCAAAGCAGAACGTGTTTCCTTCATATAGGATTATATTAGCTTCCATCAGACTTTAACCCGGGGCATTAATAACCTTATAAAGCCTCATTACTCTTCCCCTACACCTCCTCCTACCTCCCTGCTTTACACATCTCTTCCACACAAGCAAGCCCCAGTAAATTTGGGACTGCATTAAAATAACAGCAGTGGGTAAGCCGGGGGTTAATGTGCTTCTAGATACGGTCGGATGGAGTTACTAGGCGATCTTTCTTGACAAATTACTGGAGTGAGAAATATAGCAGAGCCTGGGCTGGAATGATTTCTGAAAACTTTCCTTGCACAAAATGTCCAAAGAAAAAAGAAACCCATTAGCAAAGCAAATTGTATTTTGCGCAGATAATTTACACATGAACACATTGCTCTGTCTTTAGGTGCAGCTAGAAAGTGCTTTTCTGAAAAGCCAAAATCACATTGTTTTAGCCTTTCATCCCCAGGAATTAGCTCTGTATTGTGCTAGACACTGGGGTGAGATAGGTCACTTCTCTACTGAGGACTGAGGATCTGCAGCCAATAGCCTCGTGCATACAGCAATTTCTTCATCGTTCTCTGTAAAGGTGCCCTAAAATACCTATTAATGAGTCTCTGGTGAGTCTGTTGCATCACTGGACTAGCAGAGTTTCAAATTGGCTTTGATGTAAATCTAGGAAAGGGGGTGTACTCTTTAGAGGAGGTAAACCCATTACACTAGTGGAGTGTGGGTAGATCTTGTTAAGGTCCTAGGCTGCTACCTAGGCGCCGTCTGTTTAGACATTCATCCAAATTCAGAATATTTAGGGCCTTTAGCATAAATGAACATATAGCAGCTTGCTGCTCTCAATGGTTGCTAAAGAAGCAACAGGTACCACCACCATAAATAGTGAAAATTCTGCGCCAAAACTCTAAATAAATAAAAATATGTGCATACATAAATTAGATATAAAATATAAATACACAGGCCCAGATTCACAAAAGAGATACGACGGTGTATCTCGAGATACGCGGCGTAAGTGTAGATGTGCGCCGTCGTATCGATGCGCGGTACCCACAGAAGCACATACACGTGAACTTAGGCTTCACCCGTCCAACGCAACTGTCCTCCGCCGGCGAAACTTAGGCGCATATTTAGGCTAGGCGTATTCTTCGTTCCCATTGATTAGCTATTCAATTATGCAAATGAGGGCGAAATGCCGATTCACATGCGTACGATTGTCCATCGTAGGCTACGCGCGGTGCGTGTAAGCTGCTAGCCCGATCTAAAGTTACCCTTCATAAAAGCAGGGGTAACTTTGCAACGGACTTGCACAGGTCAGCTGGAGAGCAGCAACAGCAGCAGCGTGACAGAGGAGCTGAGCAACAACACTTGCAGGACAACACATCTGTGTGCCAACATGTCAGGGGCAGCCGTGGTCATACTACTACGGCGTCTACGCGCACGCAGGAGGAGGAGGAGGGCACAGGAGAGGGTACCCCGAGATCGCATGGACCTCTTTGGCATGGTGGAATCGGAGGTGTTTCGCTTGTTGAGATTTGACACTGAAGCCATCATGGAAATAGTACGATCCCTGCAGGATGACCTCACCAACCCAACACATCGATCACAAGCAGTGCCGCCACTGCTGAAGGTCATGGCAACCCTGCATTTTTTTGCCAGTGGATCATTTCAAAGAACCAGTGGAAATTTGGCTGGGATGTCCCAATCCACAATGAGTAGGTGCGTGCACCAAGTTGTACCCGCTATCCTGAGACGGATGTCCCACCACATTGTGAGACCCACCCAGGAGGTCCAGCAGGCAAAGGCAAGAACCGATTCCTATAAAATAGCCAGATTTCCACGCACTGTGGGGGCCATTGATTGTTCTCATGTGGCACTCCAGCCCCCCCGTGACGCTGAACATATGTACCGGAACAGGAAGAATTGGCATTCAATTAATGTACAAGTAATAACCGATGCTCAAGGCCTCATATGGCACGTCTGTGCTAAACACCCCGGGGCCACCCATGACAGCTTTATCTACCGGCAAAGCGACATCCCAAGACAATTTGAAGAGAACGTGTATGGGGACAGCTGGCTGGTTGGTGAGTGACATGGGTGTCAGGCATTACTGTCCCCCCCCCATGATGCAGACATCACGAGGGGCACATGCATGACTAACATCCTCCTGTCTTTTCCCTTCCAGGTGACTCTGGATATGCCCTGGGACCCCACCTGATGACCCCATTCCGGAACCCACAAACACCAGGAGAAAGAAGCTACAATGAGGCTCATATACGTACCCGGGGAGTGGTGGAGCGCACGTTTGGCCTCCTGAAGTCACGGTTCCGATGCCTAGATAGGTCTGGGGGTACACTGTTGTATGCCCCAGACTTTGTGTGCCAGATTATCGGTGCATGTTGCATTTTGCACAATTTCGCAATGAGAAGGGGCCTGCAGATTGAAGTCCGTCATGACCTGACCCCCGAACCAGACATTCCACCCCCACCCGAGGGTCCCCCGTCTGCTGAGGGAAGAGCAGTCAGGAGATGCCTCGTGGTAGGCTTATTTTCACGTGCAACACGCACATGAAACATGTCACAATGCTAATGCACGCATGCACCCCACTGTGGTCCCTAACACACCCCCCCCCCCCAAACACCAATAAATTGGATTATACCGAAGTACACCGTGCGGTACTTGGGAGCAGCAACGCCACGTCAAGGCTCCAATTATGTTGCTGTATGTTTTTCAGAAAATATTTGTCAATATATATATCCCAAATAATAATAAAATAAATACAACTCCAATCGAGTATCATAATAACAAAATATCACTCATATCATGAGTATCAATTAATAACCAAAAATCAAATAGAATATAAAAATAAAATATTCTAAATGGCACTCATCTGGCCCGACGTGTACTACGCCTAGTGCCAAGGCTCCGTGCCCTCTGTTGCCTGGGGGCAGCCGCGGGTGGGGGGGGTGGGTCATTGGGAGGAGGAACATCCCCCGGTCTCTCCCTGGCTGCCTGGATACCCTCTAAAGCCAGGGCTATGCGGGTAAGGACCGCAGTGGTCTGATTCCCCACCGCCTCAATGGCTGCTGTATTGGCCTGTATGGCCACTCCCAGGCTCCTCACCTCTGCCACAAGGCCTGAATTAGTGTCATCCAGGTCCCTAACGCAGGTCACCAACGCAGTGCTGTTGGCACTGACCTCCTGCACATTTTCACTAATGGTGGCAGTGAAAGCAGCCTGGGTCTGCTGCATGGAGGCCAGGCTGGCTGCCTCCTGGCGCATATCACATGCAACAGAACCCACATGGTGGGTCTGCCTGGCCAGGTCCATAGCCAAAGTGGCTTCTAAGGCATCAGGATCACCCCTCGTCTTCCTAATTGCCTTCCTGGGTGCAGGTGAGGCTTGGGGACGAATGTATGGGGAGGACCCTGAGGGAACTTCCCTTAGGGAGGATGGGCTTCCCAAAAGGTCGGAGGCCCTTAGGGGGCTTCCCAAAAGGGTGGAGGCCCTTGGGGGGGTTACAATAAAGTTTGAGTCCCTTGGGGGGGTATCCCCTATGGAGGTATGGGAGGGTCCGGCGACGGTGGTCTCATCCCCCAGATATATGCCATCATCCAGGTGCCCGTGCTCCTCCTCCACTTCCTCTAATGGAGAGGTGTGGACACTGGTATCCTGGGATGGAGTTGGTTGCCCAGTAGCCGAGGATGGGCCCGCTTCATCCTGCACATCTGTGGATGACACAAAACATTCACATGTTGGTGGACCCACACACTTGTCACATATTCACTCCCCCCCCCACATGCTATACACCAGATAAAAGAAAAAACACACTCACCTGTCCTCAAGGGCTGATCAACTGACTCGAAGCCCTCCAGGCCCTCCACCTGCTCCTTCTCCAGGCACCTGGCAATGACCTCCTCATCAGGTGTCAGTCTTAGTTTCAGGGCTGGTCCACCTCCGGTGCCCCTACTGTGTTTTTTTATCTTGGCCACCTTCTCCTTCACAAGACGCCGCAGGTCGTTGATCTTCTTGGCGATCTTGTCTGGGGTCCGGTTGGCATAGCCAAGGGCACTCACCTCCGCTGCAATCTGTGCCAAGATTTGATCCTTACGGACCTTGCTGGTCGAGCCACTTTCCTTGCCGTGGAGGAACTTGTTATACTTCCTCATGGCATCAATAATCACCGCCTTCTCCTCAATAAGAAAGTTTTTTTCCCTCCTATCTTTCGTGCCAGCCTCAGACATCTTTTTTGATCTGAACAAAGCAAAAGTAGCCACACCAAACGACCAAAACCAGCAGGTGGGCTGGGTTATCGTGGGGGGGGAATACGATCGGCGAATTGGGGCGCATGCGCAGTGGGACGCGGGGGATGCGATCACGTGACGGCGCATGCGCCGTTCGTTCGGACCTTAATTTGCATGGGGTCACGATTCATTTAAATGGATCACGCCCACCTCCTTCCCAATTTGAATTACGTCGGGTTACGCCATCAAAATTACATTACGATGGCGCATCGCAGCGCGCATTTGCTTGCTGAATAGGCTGCTTGCCTCTCTAAGTTTCGACGGTCTAGTGTATCTGCATTGCGATACGCCCGCCTATTGATGCGCTGAGCTTCGTGAATCTGGGCCACAGTGACTAAAGCTGCTCCTCTAGAAAGCAAGTAATACTTTTTTGAAATATTGGTAGATAGTTGAGGGCGCTAATTATTATTTAACATGCTAATATCCACTCGATGTCATATAAATATATAAGTCCATATGTGATATCCGTAAATATATGTGAATCCAAATTCTGAATATATCACCAAAAGTGTACTCAGTGTACTTTTAAAAAGTGCAGTCCCAATTAAAAATAATTATTATTATTCCACTCGATCCAGTGATCTAAATGGTGAAAAGGCTGTCCCAAATCTTGCTCAGCGTGAATAGAATTTTCCTTTACCACACTCGAATCTTTGTGATGGTTAATGCGCTTACCAGATGTCTCTGACTTCTTTGGTGAGAAAGAAAGTCAGATATAGCCTTTGCAGGTTAGTGCCTGCATACACATCAATCAGACAGGAAAAATGCCAACCTCTTGCTCAGGAGTATATAGTGAGATATGTAAAAGAAGGAATATAGAAATCCATCGCGTAATACTGCTTGGTTTATTAAAATTAGGGTATAAAAAACGGCCGATTGGCCTCTTACATTAAAAGGTGCCTGTCCCGGCACCAAGGCTGCTCGCTCGTCTGTATTGTGGGCTTATCCTCCACCTCCGTGGCGGCGTGCGTTCCACCCAGCAGAACAGCAACCAGATTTCCGGAACTTGCGTTGACTACCACGTGACCGAGGGTCACGTGGTAGTCAACGCAAGTTCCGGACATCTGGTGGCTACGTACCGACGTCACCACGTCCCCACGTGACCACGGAAGCATGGGTGTACGATTGATTTTTTAGCTGTGCCGGCTATTTTTAATGCTATATTTGTTTGACTGTATTGTTTTTGTGTGCACTTACCAATAAACGATCGAGTGCTTTTTTTAAATGATAATGCACTATTGTTGCCTTTATTTTTTATATTAAATCCCCTATCGCTTACGGATCTGCCTATTTCTGTCACCTTGGGAGAGAGTGTTGCCTTCATGCTTCCACTGGCCCCTGAGCGGATGGAGATGAGGTTTGTAGGAGATGCCTAGCGATCTTAAACCTTGCAGAGGTATATCTGCTAAGCCTGTATGACCTTGCCACCTAAGGTCCAACGAATCTGGTAGGGGTCCCCCCTTTCTTTTACGTGTGGTTCACGAGGAGGAATCTATTGCGGTGGTGGTGGACGGCTGTCTTATCCCCTGCACTCTTCACTCCCCGTCCTGTTTTTCCTGCGGGACTGGAATTCCATCATCTGGTTGTGGACATTGCGAATTGCTTTTCTTTCATATGTGGTGTTGTTTATTCACTGACATGGATGTCTGATTAATATATTAACATTATTTTCACTAGTAGATGTTTTTGAAACACCCATACATCATTTTTTTGGTATTTAATTTGGTTTTATTTGTACATTAATATAAGGTGAATTCCTTTATTATTAGTATAAATTCATCAGTCATATCACTTTATTTTAATCATATTTAGCGCGACTATTATATAATTTTCACACTGTTCACATGATTATCACATGCTTTTGTGCCGCAGCTTTTTCTATTCAATTTAATCTATTTTCATTCACATACCATTAGCACAGTTTTACACCCCCCTTTTTTTCTACTAAAGTCACGAAAATTCTCGTATGACAAAAAATGTGATGTCATGTGTTGTAATGTATTTGTGTTGTATTTTCGGACGACAACTGTACTGACCAAACGAAAATCGTTACGATCTGGTATTGTACGAGGAACATTTTCGTGCATTTCCGATAAAATAATATCAGATGAACTGTCATGATCGGCTCACGGAAGCCCTGTACTAACGATCCGATTTTGTGACGATTCTTCCTCGGACGACATTTTTTCATACAATATTCGGATTGTGTGTACGTGGCATTAGAGTCGTCAGGTTTTTTCTTTCAGCAGGTGTAGTTCATTATAATTGATGAGGAGCCACATTTGCTAGATGACATGATTAAAGATAAATTTATATTGGGTTTTTTTTCCCACTAAAGGACTTTATTTGTGTAGCACCCCCCTGACACCCTAGGCAGGATAGCACCTCCAGAGGTAGGGGGTCACTTTTGTCTTTTTTTAAATCTTATTTTAGAATGGGTAAGGGGGTGAGGATAGGAGTCCCAGATACCACAGCAGATTACTTACATACTCTCCAGGTCCATGTCAATGGCCAGCCTCACAGTGCCAGAACCTTTAAGGTTATAGCAACACTGTAAGCACATTCCCACATTTCTGACTCACCGAGCCCTTCTGAAAGACCAGCCTTCTTCCTGGCCTCTCCTGGATCTTTTCCTTGGCACAGCTTCCTCCAAACACAAATCAGGACAGCTTCAGGACCAGTTAGGCACCAAACATTCTATTGGGCCTAACAGCAAAGCTCCATCCAGCAACACCACTCTAGGCCTCAGCCCAGGGAAAAGGGGAAGCACATGGCCTTTCCCAAATAGTTATATCCCAGTTATATCCCAGAATGGTCTAAACCTCCTACTGGATTGACTGAAAAAATATAAATATTCATAACTTAGTTTTGTTTGTTAAATCTCATACTATAACAAGTGATACCAGTGACAACTACTGACAACAGTGACAAACCACAAGTCAACTTAGGCTAAGCAAAATATGTAAAAAGAAAACTATACAAACTGAGCTAACTACAGCCTAGCTAAAAACTAAATTGACTTAGTAGCCCTTGTTTAGATCAAGGGGCTACATTTGTTTCATATTTTCTGATTGATAATATGATTTCTCATTCAACTTAACATACCGTTAACCCACTTCACCTGCAGTTCTCTTGCTGAATCTAGCCACAAATATCCAGATTTGGTCAAAATAACAAGCTGAAGGTTACCACAGTTTTCAGATGCTGAGTCTGGGACTGACCCTGTAACCCTTCTGCCCTAGGCACTGGCCCACAGATCTTCTGTATATGCATGTTAAATATTTGGGTTGAATAGGGAAGGGTTAGAATCTCTTTGGAGAGGTTTTGCCACATTTAAAGTGATTGTAAAGTCTTGTTTTGTAGGTAAAAAATAACAAACATGTCATACTTACCTGCCCTGTGCAGTGTATTTGCACAGAGCAGCTTGAATCCTCCTCTTCTCTGGTCCCTATTTGGTGCTTCTTACCCCTCCCTCCTGTCTAGTGCCCCCATAGCAAGCAGCTTGCTATGGGGGCACCTGAGCCGAGTCACAGCTCCTTGTGTCCATTCAGACATTGAGCTGTGGCCTGCCCCTACCCCCTTTCTCTTCTCATTGGCTGATTAACTTTGATTGATAGCAGTGGGAGCCAATGGCGCCATGTTGCTTTCTCAGCCAAGGGGGAGGGGTCAGACATTCCAACAACATTGTTGGATCTTGAGGGGGCTCAGGTAAGTATTAGGGGGGCTGAGGGGGGCTGCTGCATACAGAAGGCTTTTTATTTTAATGCATAGAATGCATTAAGATAAAGAAACATTCTGACTTTACAATCACTTTAATGTCTATTTAATGCGTATCAGAAATAACATAAAAGAACAATAAATTATGAAAGATCTCCTAGAATTAGAAGATCTGTCAGGATTGTATAACTGTCTTTTCCCCTCACTCAGGAGCAGGGCCGATCCGCCCTATAGGCTCACTATGCAAGCCGATTAAGGCCCCCGCAAAGCTGCGGAGGGCCCCCCAAATTACTAGAGGCCCCGCCTGGTGATAAGTCATTTTCGGCCCCTCACCCCGCTTCTCAACTCGCTGGCTGCATGGGAGAAGAGGTAAGAAGTTAGCACCCCCCACCTCTCACTTTAATGTAAGATGTAATTTCCGACAGCAGAACACCCCCTCCCCCCCTGCTTCTCAACTTTAATCTTTAATGTGACTTGTCCCCCCCGCTTCTCAACTTTAATGTGACATGTCATTTTGCTTAGGGCCCCAGGGAGGCCAGAATCGGCACTGCTCAGGAGTTTACACTATTTATAAAGCAGTGGATCTAACATTTGCCAAACATTTCCTGCAGGTGTCACATCCACTGCTTTATAAATATGTCCCTTAGTTATGGCAGTTGGAAAGAGAAGAATTGAGGGAGATTCTCTCAAAGCTAACAAAGCATTTTAACCTGGACAGATCCTTTTCTTACCCAGTAAAAGGAGGAGAAAACCCCAGAGGGCCTGCCAGTGATGTGGTGTGACCCCAGAGTATGGTGAGACTCCTTGCCTGGCCTCCCGAGAATGGATTACTGATATTTGGACTCCTATACAGCATTTGCTATGGGAGACCATTTGGCCACTTATTACTTTCGCTAGACTTTGGGACTTTACTGCCATTAGAATCCACCCAGTACTCTTTGAGACAGTCCATTGGATTACAAATACTCTCACTTGATAGAGAGCACTCGCACAAGTGGCCCCACTACCAGCAGACTGTATATTTTATCCTGGCCAATGGCCAAACTATAGATAGGCCATACATGCTGCTCCTTTCTGCCAATCCCTTCACTGGCTTCCCCTACCCAACGTGTAAAATTCAAAATGCTAACCACAACATGCAAGGCCATTCACAACATCGCCCCATCTACATCACCAACTTCATCTGCAGATATCTCCCAAATCGTCCCTTCCACCCCTCCCAGGAATTCCTGCTCTCTAGCTCCCTTGTTACCTCCTCCTATGCTCGCCTTCAGGACTTCTTCAGAGTCTCTCCCATCCTCTGGAACTCCCTGCCCCAGTATGTCCAATCAGCCCCTACCCTGTCCACATTTAGGAGATCCCTGAAAACTCATTTATTCAGGAAAGCCTATCCCACACCCACCTAACAACTGTCCCCAAGCCAACCCCATCAAATCATTCTCTGCAGCTATTACCTTTTGTACCACCTCCCCCTCCCTTTTAGAATGTAAGCTCTACAAGCAGGGCCCTCCTGTATTGAACTGTACTGTAATTGTGTTGTCCTACCTATACACTGTAAAGCACTGCGTAAACTGTTGGCGCTATATAAATCGTGTATAATAAATAATAATACTGTTGTTTCCAGTCTTAAAAGAGAACTGAAGAAAGTGCAGAGAAGGGCAACCAAACTGATAAGAGGCATTGAGGAGCTCAGCTATGAGGAAAGACTAGAAGAACTAAATTTATTCACTCTTGAGAAGAGGAGAATAAGGGGGGATATGATCAACATGTACACATATATAAGGGGTCCATATAGTGAACTTGGTGTTGAGTTATTCACTTTACGGTCAACACTGAGGACAAGGGGGCATTCTTTACGTCTAGAGGAAAAGAGATTTCACCTCCAAATACGGAAAGGTTTCTTCACAGTAAGAGCTGTGAAAATGTGAAACAGACTCCCTCCAGACGTGGTTCTGGCCAGCTCAGTAGACTGCTTTAAGAAAGGCCTGGATTCTTTCCTAAATGTACATAATATAACTGAGTACTAAGATTTGTAGGTAAAGTTGATCCAGGGTAAATTCGATTGCCTCTCGGGGGATCAGGAAGGATTTTTTTCCCCTGCTGTAGCAAATTGGATCATGCTCTGCTGGGGTTTTTTGCCTTCCTCTGGATCAACTGAGGGTATGGAGTTGGGTGCATGGGATTGTATTGTGTTTTTTATTTTGTTTGTTTATTTTTTTGTGGTTGAACTGGATGGACTTGTGTCTTTTTTCAACCTGACTACGTAACTATGTAAAAGTGTTGGAAATTAGTGGTTGATATTCGGTTTACTTTGTTATTCACACTCTGTTTTAACAGAGTTTCCTTTGCAGGGATTTTCTTTTCGTCCACTTTAATGTTACTGGTGTTTTGGCGAGTGTTGGCTTCTGTTCATGGAGGGTCACCACATAAGGAAGGCAGTAGGGACATAGGAAGCTACATGTGTCTACAGTTTATTTTTACTCATTTGTTAGAGAACAACTATGAACCTTTAATAAAACTTCCAACCTCTTGTTTCTATTTCCTCGGTGACCATTTCTCAATCTATATTACACTGTACAGTTGTGAGATGTCATGAACTGAGCAAAAATTGTACTCTGCAACAATCTCTGTCTCTGTACATCTGTGCTTGGTTTTCTAACCCATTGATACCAACATATCAGGTTTACTTTCAAATCACTAAATCTGCAGCCTAGAAGTTAATTATGTTTAACCTATAATGTCTTTGAATGTAATGGTTCAAACAAATAAATTATCAGTGAAGACATTTTAAATACTCTCTCCGACAATAGCTGATCAGATTGTTATAGAAACATTATGAGGCAATCAGCGTTTAAAGAAAACCTTTCCTGCGAGAAACATTTAGGCTGTCATTGCTGAATTCTATGCAAATGTTGTTTGCTTCACCATCATGCTGATCCTCAGGCTTTTGGTTTTGCTTTTTTTTCAATTTTCTTTGCACACAAAATGCACAGTTTCAACCTGAAGATTCATCAAAACCCTCAAAACAGCACTATATGACCCAGTGCTGTCACATGGCATGAGTCACATGTTACTCCACATTCTAAAGTATTTATTTGGCAGATGGTAAAGGGTAAACATGTGCACATCTTTATTTAGTTACTCCCGAAATTCGTTTTTATTTATTTTGTTTCGTTAAAAAATGGGTGGAGAAGACCCCCCGGAGAGCGGTGAAGCCCCCCCGGAGCTGACTAATAAATTATTTTAAAACCCTGTGTTGTGTGTTTATTTTCTTTTACACTTTTCCTCCAGGTGAATGGGTAGGGGTATGATGTACCCCATATTCATTCATCTAGGGTGGGGGTCAGTATCTTGGGGCCCCCTTATTAAAGGGGCTCCCAGATTCCGATAAGCCCCCCGCCCGCAGACCCCGACAACCAACGGCCAGGGTTGATGGGAAGAGGCCCTGTCCTTATCAACATGGGGACGGGGTACTTTGGGGTGGGGTGGCCGTAGGGCGCCCCCCCTGCCCAGAGCACCCAACCCCTCCACAATGAGGGCATGCGGCCTGGTATGGCTCAGGAAGGGGGCGCTCGCTCATCCCCACTCCTTTCCTGACCGGCCGGGCGGCGTGCTTGGATACGGCTCTGATATGGATTGTGGGGGGACCCCCACGCCGTTTTTTCGGCTTAGGGGGTTCTCCTTGCAATCCATACCAGACCTAAGGGCCTGGTATGCCCCTGGGGGGGAACCCATGCCGGTTTTTTATTTAAAATTTGGCGTGGAGTTCCCCCTCATGAACTGGAGCCGCGGACCCGATCGCCGCCGGAGTCCCGCGATCGGTCCCCGGAGCTGAAGAACGGGGAGAGCTGTGTGTAAACACAGCCTCCCCCGTTCTTTACTGTGGCGCTGTCATTGATCGTCTGTTCCCTGATATAGGGAAAGGTGATCAATGACATCACACGTCCAGCCCCGCCCCCTACAGTTAGAAACACATATGAGGTCACACTTAACCCCTTTAGCGCCCCCTTTTTATAGCATTTTTTGCTGTGAAAATGACAATGGTCCAAAAAATGTGTCAAAATTATTCGATGTTTCCGCCATAGTGCCGCAGTCATGAAAAAAATTGCTGATCGCCGCCATTAGTAGTAAAAAATAAATTATTAATAAAAATGCAATAAACCCATCCCCTATTTTGTAAGCGCTATAAATTTTGCACAAACCAATCGATAAACGCTTATTGCGATTTTTTTTTACCAAAAATATGTACAAGAATATGTATCTGCCTAAACTGAGAAAAAAAAAGTTTTTTTATATCTTTTTTGGGGGTATTTATTGTAGCAAAAAGTAAAAAATATTGATTTTTTTTTTAAAATTGTCACTCATTTTTGTTTATAGCACAAAAAATAAAAACCGCAGAGGTTATCAAATACCACCAAAAGAAAGCTCTATTTGTGGGGAAAAACGAATACTAATTTTGTTTGGGAGCCACATCGCACGACCGCGCAATTGTCAGTTAAAGCGACGCAGTGCCGATTTGCAAAAACTGGCCATGTCCTTTACCTGCGTAATGGTCCGGGTCTTAAGTGGTTAATGTAATTCTGTTGTTTTTGGCAGCATAGATAAAGCACACATTTACTTTAAGCCTAGGTTCACACTAGTGCTGCTGCATGATAATGTGTTTTTCAGGAGTCCTGAAAAAAACTACCGTTTTTTAACCTTTTTTTCCATTGATACATGTTCCCTGGGGCAAGACCCGGGTTCTCAAAGACGTTTTCACAGGCATACTATAGACACCCAGCAGGTACAATATTTAAAGGAATTTTTTTTTATTATTTAAGCATCATTAAAATCACTGCTCCTGAAAAAACGACCATTTTTAAAACTTTTTTTCCATTGATACATGTTCCCTGGGGCAAGACCCAGGTTCTCAAAGGCGTTTTACGACAATATCTTGCATATTAGGCTTTAAAATTAGCACTTTTGAATCCGAACGTTCGAGTCCCATAGACGTCAATAGGGTTCTAAATGTTCGCGCGAACGTTCGGTCCGTTCCAAGGTTCTGGTGCGAACTGAAGGGGGGGGGGGTGTTCGGCTCATCCCTATTAATGGGGATGCATCGCAACCCCATGCCATGCAAGCAGGTGGTGTGGGTTTTAAGGTTTAAAACAGGCAGTGAGGAGGTAATGTAAAACCTCTTTGCTGCCTGCCCAAGGCCTCTGAAGAGCAATCCATAATGTGCATAATTTATACCCACTGTCAGTACCACCCGCCTAATGCGACCCATTCAACTTAACGAGGATGCCTCAGAACCTCGTGCAATAAGCACAGTTGCAGTGCGGTGGTGTGGGTTTTTAAGGTATAAAACAGACAGTGAAAAGGCATGACTTCCTTACTTCCTGGTGAAGGCCACTGAAGAGCAATCCAGAGGCCAATGCAAGTGTAAACGAGGATCTACTTATCTGCTCTACCATTATGTCTATGAATACTGTACAATAACTGTGACTGCTGGATGGTTGGATTAAGCGTCCACATATTTGGATGTCTGAGCACATTTCCAGCAGCCACTGGCAATGTTGAGCCCTGAAGCTGTTGATAATCTAGATATGAAGATTTTAAGGGGAAAAAAAATTAGATCAAACTGAAAGATCTGTAAAAGAGTCTCTGTACAGTGTAAAGTTTCTGTCTATCAATCGTCCATCTTCTGGCTGCTTTTGTAGGGGGAATACTGGGGAATTCTGATCTTCCGGAAACCAGCTCATAGGCAGCTAGTATCAACGGCCTAGGAAATCTCACCCTTCATTGATTTCTGCCAGAAAGAAAAAAACAGTGCGGGAGATGAAAGAATCTGCTAATTGAAAGCGACACAGAACATGCTGCTTCTACCCCTTTTGTACTTATCTGTCTGTTGGCAAGAAGCTGGGATTACGGGAGAGGGAACGGAGGTGAACACAGCAGCTTTAACTATTTGGAAGGTGCTCCATAATAAATTTTCTTTATTATTCATATTATTATTAGAAATATATATATTTCTTTAATCCAAGCTCACATAATAAAGTGTTTACTTAGGTGGAAATTTCAGGCTCACATAAAGTGACAGGAAACATGACTAGGATATCACAGATGTCATCAACCACTATTTTTTTTATTCAGGGGGTGCCAACTTCACAAAGATCTCAGTAAAAGGACTCCTATGCACACCCATCTTAAGCCTCATACACATGATCAGGTTTTAGGACGACTGAACGTCCATTTTTTGTGGCATGCTAGTCTCATGTCAAAAGTGGAGAGGTTACTCACAATACGAACATTTTTGTACGACAGAATACAACATTACGAAAGGCAAATCCACTTTGCACTGCAAGAAGGGAAGATCTGAAATAAGGGAAAGGTCTGCTGATTTTATCATCCAATCATGTGCAAGCTAAAATGCTGTTTATTATTTTCCTTGCATGCCCCCCCCCCCTTAGATCTACAGCGACTGAACTTCCAAGTGCACTTTCAGTGAACTTACAAGTGCACTTGCAATGTAATTGTAGTGCAAAGTGGATTTGCCTTTCATAAATAACCCCCAATGTGTTTTGTATGTTTTGTATGTTTTGTATGTATTCTTTCGTTTATGAGCATGTGTAGTCTTGCTCTTACAATTTTTTTCATATGAAAACTGTACAAATGAAACAAAAATTGGACGTTGAGTCTACATCTGACAAAAATGTTATAGTCTGCACATCCAGCTTTTGTCTGAAAAAAAAAAGCAAAATCGTCTGTCGAAAGCATCGTACTAATGATCCGAAAATTGGCAGACAGCTTGTCATACAAATGTTTCCATCCGATTTTCGAATCGTGTGTATGGGCCTTAACACTTTCTACCAAATGATTAGACCAACATAAATTTGGAGTAAAATTTGGCCATAGAGGCCATTTATTAACCAAACAAGCAAAAATATATCATTCCTTAAAATTGCTGTACCTTACCAGTGCTACAAGGCCGGACATTACAGCAACAGTTGGAATCCTATGCAGAAAGGTTTTGATGCCAAGTCAAAAGGACTGGAATGCTTTAAAGCGAATCATTCACTATCTTAAAGGGAATTTGCACTACAAGTTATGAAAGCATCTTAACAGGATATGTGGATGCTGACTGGGCAGGAGACACCAGCGACAGAAAATCTACCAGTGGCTACTTTTTTTTCCCTGTCAGGAGGTGCCATCAGTTGGACTAGTAAAAAGCAACTCTCTGTTACACTGTCGTCTACTGAAGCAGAATACGTTGCTGCAGCACATGCAAGCCAAGAAGTTATATGACTGAGACAGCTATTAACAGACTTGGGTCAACCACAGTTGGGACCAACAGAAATCTATGAGGACAATCAAGGATGCCTTGTACTTGCGTACATGGAAGGAGTTAATTCAAGAACTAAGCACATTGATGTGAAGTTCCACTTTCTTAGGGATCTTCAAGAGCAAGGTCTTCTTGAGTTACTTTATTGCCCAACTGAGGATATGACAGCAGATATCCTTACAAAGC
Source organism: Rana temporaria (assembly GCF_905171775.1). Lineage (NCBI taxonomy): Eukaryota > Metazoa > Chordata > Amphibia > Anura > Ranidae > Rana > Rana temporaria. The sequence continues at coordinate 325,055,034 of NC_053491.1, forward strand.
CCCTGACCGCTGAAAGACACTCAAGGCTTACAAAGAAGATGGGTTTAACAGACTAAGCCTTAGCTGTTGAGAAGGGGTGTTGGACATACAACAACTTTCAGCTTAGCCTATTGACTGCAGTTCACAAACAGGACACTAAATGTCACTAATGCTCAGTGATATGTTATGCATTTTCTATGATGTGTTGTATTTCCTGTACATTGTGCTGTACTTGTTGGTTTCTTTTTCCTGTCTGTGTTTTTCTTACCATGAAGGTGACATCTTTGCTACTGTGGTTATGTTCCAATAAAGAAGCCAGTTCATGTTACTCCACAACGTCTGATCTGAATCGACTCTGCTGCACCCAGCAATCGTACTCTGCAACAAGGTGTTGTAATTCAAACAAATTATGAGATTAGTCCTTCACCAAATATACGACACCCAAAGTGAACGATGATAAGATCTGCTTACCAGATGTATTTGACTTCTTTGGTTAGAAAGAAAGTCAAATGTCGCCTTGACAGGATAGTGCCTGCTCACATAAATGTATGGTTTGGAGATATGTACTGTACCCTCCTCCTCAGAGTTGCAGATGGGCACCCCCTGAAGAAGACGTAATTAACAAAACGTACATCGAGGCGGTACCTGGTCACTCTGTCTTACCCCATATCCGGTCATCTGGTTGTCACCTGTGGACGGTGGAGCACACGACATCCACGGAGGTGGACAGAAACCTGATCCAGCTGATCCATTGTGACAAGCCAACAGCCCCAGTGCCGGGTAGGGACCCACAAATGTAAAGAGCCATTTGGCTAAATCTTTTTAAACATGTATTTTAATAAACAGTATTATGCTATGGATGTCCTATATTTTTTGCAACTCTGAGGAGGAGGGTACGGTAAAATATCTCCAAGCCATACATTTATGTGAGCAGGCACTATCCTGTCAAGGTGACATTTGACTTTCTTTCTAACCAAAGAAGTCAAATACATCTGCTAAGCAGATCTTATCATCGTTCACTTTGGGTGTCGTATATCTGGTGAAGGACTAATCTCATCATTTGTTAGAATCACACCTTGCAATCAATATTTTGTCCCTGGACTTTTTTTTCAAAACTTTTTTTGTTTGGGACTATGTTTTTTTTATATTTACACATTCATTTCAAACAGGACTTTTTTCATCTGAGATTTATTGATTCAAATGTTAATGTGTTCACAATATATTTAAGCACTATTTCACTATTATATGGTGTAGTAGGGATGCACAACAGTTTCTACACAGCGCCCCCTATATTCACTATAAGATATTTATTTGTAAAACATTTTGAAAACTGTGACGGATCTCAGATACCCCAGGTGGGCACATCCGACAGACCCGTGTCTCCTGTCCTCCAAACGCACCCGCAGCCTGCAGATTCGCCATAACCAGCCATTAATCCCTTAATCACAAGACAATCCACACAGGTTTTGAGGGTTAAACATGCAGAGCATAAAACTGTTTATTAAATCCAAGACATACAGTTTTACACACAGTTAGGGACACTCCCCTTAGCCTTGTCAAAGAGGGGAGGGGGACAAGGAACAACCAATGGGAACTGAACATTTGTACATTGAAACAGGCTACAGATAAACATAATGAGATTATGGTAAGCAGGCAGCCTCTCAATACACATCCCCTGCGGAAAGACGTCTCCAGTCCAGACCATTGTCTATGTGTAATGAACCAAGACAATTAGACACAACAACAAGGGTGGGGGGGGGGAGAAGGGCTGTAGCATTACATTACATTATCTCAATGCCAGCTTGTCTTCAGGTCTCCAGTATCTCCTGGGCCATAATCTGTGTGTAGGAGGCCCGCCCACAGTCCCTTCCAAAACACACAGTAACAGTGGGTTCTGTCACAAAAACCATTTATCATTTTCCTTCCACTTCACAATTATGTGGCACTTTGTGTTGGTCTTTCAAATAAAATCCCAATAAAAATCCATTTACATTTTTGGTTGTAACATGACAAAATTTGGAAAATTTCAAGGGGTATGAATACTTTTTCAAGGCACTGTATTCCCCAAACAATCAAACCCACCCCCATATATTCAGAATGCTTAATAAATCCTACTCATAAAGAATAGCTCCTTTTAACAACATGATTAATTTATCTCCACTCTTACAATGTATCTCCCTTTATTACAATTAAAATCTAGCTATTATGGTATGCCTGCAGGGCTTTAACCTAGAAATATAATGACACAAATATGCTGAACTGTTTAGTTTCTGTTTCTTTCTACGTTGTATGTTGCATGCACATATGTGCCACGTACAGTAAATATGCAATATTTATTTACACACAGGAGTTTTTGCAAGTTTACGGAAATAAAATGTGGCATTGTCAAAAAAAGGAAAACAGAATTCCCTAAAGTCAGATTAACCTTAGAAACACAAGCACTCAGCAGTTTGCACCCACGTGTTTATTTCAAAGCAGGTTCCTAGCTGAGTAGTTTCCCTTTAATGTCTGTGTCGACATCAGATGTGAAAAGCATTTTAAGCTGGAAAAACAGTTTGCATTTTTAGGTTAGTATTTCTATTTTTGACAAATTGAATCATACATATTTTATTACGGGATCAAAGAGGAACGGGTGATTAAAGATGGTATGGTAGAAAAATAAAATGTATTTGAAATGCATTAGGTTCTAGACGATCAAATTCTCTCTTATGCAGGGGTATTTATTTGCTATTGGTCTGTGGCAAATCATGTCTTCCAATCTACCATATCCAGGGATGTCCTTTCCTTTTTCAACTCATAAGGAGATATTCAACATCGGAATAAGCCTGAATTTTACAACAAAAAACTTAACTTCACTCTCATTGTATGAGTTTTCTTTTGTTGGTGGATGTCATCTTAAGCTGGCTAAACATTTAGTATATTTTTAAATTAACGTTCGTACATGCATTTGTACAAATTCTTTCTATATTCAATGTTCGAAGTACTGTCGTGAAAAAAGTACTTCAAAATTGTATTTGCTTTTAGCATTCGATTTTAGAAGGAATGTTGTTTCCCAAACAAAAACCATATATAATGTTAAAAATGTGTTCTTTCATTAAAACTTTCCATTCTGCTTCTTTGAACGTTCTTATCACTGTGGTTGAAAATGAACATCGATTTGACTCCAATAACGATTAGAAAATTGAACTAATGTTCTTAAAACAAAAAAATTTGAAATAAGTTCTACAAGTGTATAGCCAGGTTTTGCTGACAGGCAGGCATACAAACATCAATGAGCGATGGCAGAAATAAAACCAAGTGTTCCTTCGAGTCAGCCTCATTTATTTATTTTTAACAATACATTTTTCTTGGAAAAATTCAAGCAATTTCACAAGTAAACAAATTTGCAGCATATATAAAAATAAGAATCATATATAGAGGTTAACTGGTATACAATTGTTATGTAATAGGATATCAATACAGGGTATACAGTATAAATATATAATGCACATTACTTTGGGTCTATTATTTGCCAATCCTAATCCTACAGGTGTTCATATTACAGTCTTCCAATACATAGTTGCCAACATTTTAAAAAAATTTCCAGGGACACTTTGCAGCACAGCTATTAATTAATTACCACACTGACTTCTCCGAAGCTCCACCCACTCCGCATAATCTTCGCCTGGCGAAGATTATGCGTAGTGGGTGGAGCTTCGGGGAAGTGAGTGTGGTAATTAATTAATAGCTGTGCTGCAAAGTGTCCCTGGACAAATGTTGGCAACTATGCCAATATCAAGTAACTGTTACAAAATTTAAACAAGTAGGCTCAGGAAGTGCCCAAACATGAATAAAGCCCTGTACACACGATCAGTCCATCCAATGAGAACGGTCCGAAGGACCGTTCTCATCAGTTAACCAATGAAGCTGACTGATGGTCTGATGTGCCTACACACCATCAGTTAAAAAAACGATCGAGTCCAACACGGTGACGTAAAACTTAACGACGTGCAGAGAAAAATGAAGTTCAATGCTTCCAAGCATGCGTTGACTTGATTCTGAGCATGCACGGGTTTTTAATCAATGCTTTTGCGTACTAACCATCGGTTTTGACCTATCGGTTATTCGTCCATCGGTTGAATTTTAAAGCAAGTTCTACATTTTTGGACCGAAGGATAACTGACCGATGGGGCGTACACATGGTCGGTTTGGACTGATGAAACGGACCTTAAGTCAGTTTCCATCGGTTTTGACCGACCGTGTGTACGCGGCTTAGTCAGAAGAATAACAGATTGAGAGGAAAAAAGATGGAGAAAGGAAAAAGAAAGCAAGAGGTTCGGTATACATATTTTTTTAAATTAATTTACTTAACTTTTGCTAACTTTTTTTGTCTTGTCTGAGTATTGATATATCTGCGTCCCAACATGTTTGGATCCATTTACTGTTGACTCATTACTTTAGCTGAAAACCTGTTCCAAACATCAGCTACCCTTTATGTAAAGTAATACTTTCTAAAATTAGAAGCATACTGATAGGAGGAGAGCACAGAGAGGCAGAGAGATGAGTTCATCAGCGAGCTGCTTCTCCTTTTACTGTTCAGCCATGTAGTGGAGGTGGGGAGGAGACGTCTTATGTCAAAATCAGGGCTAAAGAAGCATTGTCTAAATACAGGAGTCATGAATCATCCTTTGAGTATTTCTTCCAGATCTGTGCAGTGATGCAGCACAAATAACCTCATGCACTATGCCTCTGTACAGTAGTTTCCTGTAATAAAGACCAGTAAAATGGATTTCAATATATGTATTTAATATGTGTATTTAGATGTGTAGTGCCCCCCTCTAGTTAGGCTGCTAGGTAAATTTAGTAGTAGTGATTGGAGCAGTAATTTATTGTGTTGGTCTGTTCAGGGTTTCCTGGGCTGAAAGTTTGATTACTTCTGCCTACCTCTGAAAGAAGTTTCCAGAGCATAGAGCTGGGAGATACAATGATCAGTTGAGTTTTTATCATCCCTTGAAGAATGCGTCCAGAAGGTGGCTGGGGAGGTGATGAATGTATATTTATTTGAATGTATAGTAGGCCTGAGGAGATCATTCATTCTCTCAAGTGTGTGTTTCGGGATCTCTTGGGGCTGCTTCCAATGGAGGCAGCTCCACTAAAGATCAAAAGCTGCAGTGTTGGCTTCAGCAGCTGTTGGGCTGTGGGCCTAGGGAAGATTGCTTAAGGATTACATTTCCTGGAGGGCACTACAATTAATTCCTGGGTCTGGAGAATAATCTCCCTCACTAAGGATCTACCTGTGAGTAAAAACCTTGCTGCGGACTATTAGTTGTGCAAGTGCCAGAAGGGAACTAAATGCCAGAGGCTGCTATTGCTAAATGGACTGGGACTGCTACTACAGGTTATTAGATACAGTATCTTGCAAAAGTGAGTACACCCCTCCCATTTTTGCAAATATTTTATTACATCTTTTCATGACAACACTGAAGGAATTACACTTTGCTACAATGTAAAGTAGTGAGTTTACAGCTTGTATAACAGTGTAAATTTGCTGTCCCCTCAAAAAAAAACTCAACACACAGCCATTAATGTCTAAAACGCTGGCAACAAAAGTGAGTACACCTCTAGGTGATAATGTCCAAATTGGGCTCAATTTAGCCATTTTCCCTCCCAATGTGTCATGTGACTCATTAGTGTTACAAGGTCTCAGGTGGGGAGCAGGTGTGTTAAATTATGTGTTATCACTTTCACTCTCTCATATTGGTCACTGGAAGTTTAACATGAAACCTCATGGCAAAGAACTCTGAGGATCTGAAAAAAAATAATTGTTGCTCTACATAAATATGACCTAGGCCAGTGATGGTGAACCTTGGCACCCCAGATGTTTTGGAACTACATTTCCCATGATGTTCAACTACACTGCAGAATGCGTAAGCATCATGGCAAATGTAGTTTCAAAACATCTGGGGTGCCAAGGTTCGCCATCACTGACCTAGGCTATAAGAAGATTGCCAAGACCCTGAAACTGAGCTGTAGCACAATGGCCAAGACCATACAGCGGTTTATCAGGACAGGTTCCACTCATAACAGGCCTCGCCATGGTCAACCAAAGAAGTTGAGTGCACCTGCTTAGTGTCATATACAGAGGTTGTCTTTGGGAAATAGACGTATGAGTGCTGCCAGCATTGCTGCAGAGGTTGAAGGGGTGGGGGGGGGGGTAGCCTCTCAGTGCTCAGACCATATGCTGAACACTGCATAAAATTGGTCTGCATGGCTGTCCTCCCAGAAGGAAGCCTCTTCTAAAGATGATGCACAAGAAAGCCTGTAAACTGTTTGCTGTGGTCTGATGAGACCAAGATAAACTTATTTGGTTCAGATGGTGTCAAGTATGTGTAGTGACAACCAAATGAGGAGTACAAAGACAAGTGTGTCTTGCCTACAGTCAAGCATGGTGGTGGGAGTGTCATGGTCTGGGGTTGCATGAGTGCTGCAGAGCATGATCCCCTCCCTTCGGAGACTGGGCCACGGGCCAGTATTCAAACATGTTAACAACCCCAAACACACCTCAAAGATCACCACTGCCTTGCTAAATAAGCTAAGGGTAAAAGGTGATGGACTGACCAAGCATGTCTCCAGACCTAAACCCTATTGAGCATCTATGGGGCATCCTCAAATGGAAGGTGGAGGAGCGCAAGGTCTCTAATATCCACCAGCTCTGTGATGACGTCATGGATGAGTGGAAGAGGAATACAGTGGCAACCTGTGAAGCTCTGGTGAACTCCATGCCCAAAAGGGTTAAAGCAGTGCTGGAAAATAATGGTGGCCACACAAAATATTGACACTTTGGGCCCAATTTGGACATTTTCATTTAGGGGTGTACTCACTTTTGTTGCCAGCAGTTTAGACATTAATGGCTGTGTAGACACTGTGTGCCTCCAAAGCAAGGTCTTTTCTATGGGGACACCCGAAGAAGAGGAGGATCCAGGATCGCAGAGGAGGATCTGGGGGAGAGTAACATGTTTGTTATTTTAATTAAAAAAAATGTTTTGACTTTAGTAACACTTTAATGTGTTTGACCTGTCTATAGTGCTGATTCAGTGGAGCATTCAATAAAAGCTGAATGATTAATAAAACCCAGTTCCAGACAAAATTCTGGCCTGCTTGTCATGTAATGTGTAATTTATAAATCTCTTGTCTGCCTTTTTACGACAGGAAAGCAACAAATACACATGTTTCCCATTCTCCACTCTACAATCCAAATGGCAGCTCTATAATAAAATTTACAAAAATAAAGTTGGCGGGAGTGTAGAACGCTACAGTGAATCTAGTAACTCTGCTATGTAATTCCATTAACTTGAAATAAAATATTATTTACATATATAGTGTTTATAATTTGATTATTATACATGGTCTGCTTTATATTATTTATTTTTCACCTAGGTTTAAATATTGCTCATCATGCACTATGGCTGATAGAACAGGTTCCATCTGTCCATATGTTACTAAAACATATTTTAGTAATGTTTAATAGACAATTTAATTTGCAAGAACACACAGACACAGTGACCTGAACTAATTGAGCACATCTCATCATTAGCCCAGCACCGTACATTACACTTGTGAAGCAAAATCAAAGTTTGATTTTTATAATGCTTATTTCAGATAACAAAGTCAAGCAGCTGAATATCGACATCAAAATCAATGTCACCTACGCAGGTGTCGCATAAAAGTTTGTTGTAGCATTAAGTGAACTTGCAGAAAATGGTATCATATTTATTCAATAAAATAACTGAAGTGGAAATGAATGGCTAAATGTACAGCTGTATGCTATCAGCTGTCTACTTTATGTCTGGTATGTAGCCAGCACTGTGGGAGTTGTTGTCTTGTCTTTTGGCAGCTCTGCATTGATATTGGATTACAAGGAGCAATGACTAATAAAGCACCATGTAATATTACAGGTTTTAGGGACCATGCACACCTTTTTGCTTTTTTGTTGTGCATAAAGCCTCATACACACGGCCGGTTTTACCGGCAGGAAAACTGCCAGGAGAGCATTTGGCTGGGGATGCTCTCTAGCAGTTTTCCCATCAGGAAAACAGTCGAGAATCCCCACGGGAAAATAGAGAACCCTGCTCTTTATTTTCTCGTTGGGTTTCCCGGCAGAGTGTTTCCTGCCGAGAAAACCGGTCGTCTGTATGATTACCTGTCCCAGGTAAACCCACGCATGCTCGATAAGAGTTTGAGGCATGCGCGGTAACATACAAGTTTAGTGTGGTGTGTAGCAAAATAGCGGCAACGGCATCGAATGTGACGAGCGCCGGCTCGTCGTAGTCGATGACGTCACCACATTCTTGCAATTAAAAAAGAACGGCGGTTCTTTTGAATGGCCGTCTGTATGCACGGCAAGCTTGCCAGGAATCCCATCAGGAAAGCCGTCGTTTTTTTCCTGACGGGATTCTCGGCTGTGTGTACAAGGCCTTAAAGTGATTGTAAAGGAACTTGCTTTTAAAATAACAAACATGTAATCCTTATCTGCTCTGTGCAATGGTTTTACACAAAGCAGCTCTGATTTTCCACTTTTAGGGTCCCCAGAAGATGCTTATGGCTCCTTCCCTCCTCCGAGTGCCCCCATAGCAAGCCCCTTGCTATGGGTACACTTGTGTGTGCATAATCCTGAGCCGTACTTTGTGTGTCTATTGACACAAACAACACAGGTCGGCCCTGCCCCTCCCCACTCCCTCTTCACAGGCTGTGATTGACAGCAGGATGCAACGGCGCCATATTAAGTGAGGACAGAGAGAGCAGAGCGCTGAACACAGAAGTTTTTTTTACCTAAATTCATAAAATGCATTAGGGTAAAAACCCTTTAGAACTACTCTAATGCTCATTGTGGTAAAATGTATGTATAGGCAACACTTTTTTTTACCAAGTCAAAATTTCATTGCTGTCCACTGGAAGGATTCAATGTTTCTATTTGCCTGATGACCATTGTCAATAAGACAGAAAAAGTAAGGGGAAATCCAAAATGTTAGGTGCCGGCTCCCTAATGTAGTTCCCACCCATGCATGAGCCACTTGGTATGATGGGTTCTCTGTTCTGCCATTAATCTGTAAACAGCTTTGTCCCCTCTGACACACCTTGATATACACTGTATTGCCAAAAGTATTGAGAGGCCTGTCTTTACATGAACTCTAATGGCTTCCCAGTCTTAGTCTGTAAGGTTCAATATTGAGTTGGCCCACCCTTTGCAGCTTTAACAGCTTCAACTCTTCTGGGAAGACTGTTCACAAGGATTAGGAATGTGTACAATGTGTAACCATTCTTCCAGAAGCGCATTTGTGACATCAGGCACTGATGTGAACGAGAAGGCCTGGCTTGCAGTCTCCACTCTAATTCATCCCAAAGGTGTTCTATCAGGTTGAGGTCAGGACTCTGTGTAGGCCAGTCAAGTTCCTCCACCCCAAATTCGCTCATCCATGTCTTTATGGACCTAGGTTTTTGCACTGGTCCATATCATTTGGTGGATTGGGGGTTATGGTGTGGAAATAAAAGTGAACAAATATCTGCGCTAACTGATGAAAAAATTATAAAGCAGCCAGCACAGTTTTTAGATAAGCAAACAATAACAATATAATCCAATGTGCAGCGCTTAAAACGAATGGAAAATGAGTCCCAATAAACAATGTGTATATAAAGTCCTCAAAATATAAATTCATCAATGAAAATGAAGTTGTAGAACCTCCACCAAAGTTCCAGTGTGCAGATTCGGAAAAAGGCACACCACACCACCGTGCAAGCAAACCGCTTACCAGAACAATAGTGTTATGGGCATGTAATCAGATAACGTGCAGGTCAGTGACCTTTGAACTTCCAACGGACTTCCAATGGTTATCCCCAGGCAGCATTAATGATGGAATGGCATCACGAATATCATGAAGGTCCAAAAGCGTACATTGCATTCATCAGCAGATATGTAGTCATAAAATGCAGTGAGAAAACGGCAATAGTGAACCCCCGTAGGTAAAACCAATATGCAATTTATTGTATGGTACTTACAAACAGGCAGGTATAACAGGCGTCAAAGAATATAAAACTCCACAGCTCCTAGCGTACTTGTGTGTCGGTCAGCCTTACATGTTTCATCCCATAGGATATCTTCAGAGGCCTCCGACAACAGTTGTGTGACCGTGTGTATGCAACACAAGTTTGAGCCAACATTCCGCAGGGAGAAAATTCACGGTTTTCTTGTCAGAAATTCCGATTGTGTGATTAGGAATGGCCTGACAAAGAATCTATTACGCATATATTGCAAACATTATGGGTATTATTCGTTATGTTTGCACAAATATTGAGACATATGCAAATCACATTTTTAATGAATAGGCTCTGAAGTTTTGTCACCTGACCAAAAGGTAAGAAGAAATCTTATAAATGGACATACATTACAGTGACAACTGTCTAAGATTGGAATTTCCCTCACTGTAGGGAGATTTTCTCCCATTTCCTGTTGGATTTAGAGGACCAAAAGCGAATGGATATTTCTTCAGGGAAACACACACTGCAACAATAACATAATAGGGGTTTAATACCATTACTTGCTCTATCAAAACCTAAAAAAAAAAAAAAGTGTTTAAAATACATACGATTTAAAGTCACTCTCTCAGGCGGTCAACAACATAAAAAGTCTCTAACCTGTGAAGAAAGTGTTATAATAAATACTTATCTGTCAGCTCATTTGCTTCAGTCTGTAGCAGAATTCTCAGTGCCAATTCAATTCCAAGTATGTAAAAGAGCTTTTTCCCCGCTGGCCACTGTGGTTCCTCCCAGTGGTCCCTATATCACTATATTCTCCTACACTGATTAGGGTTGAGCAGAAAGAACCACAGCGGCCAGCAGTGGGACCTGCTATTTGGCCAGCCCATTCAGCTCAAACACCAGCCCATTGATTTTGGGGTACCATTAAAGAATAATGGTACCCAAACGCGTGTTGTACCATCATTGCCATACGATTTGAAATTCTGCCCTTGATTCGAAAGCACAGAGTGTTAATGGAGCCTATGCATGAAGTAAACAGACTCACCACCTGTTCATGTGTGGATCTCGCTGGAATGTGACTGCAGTGATTAACATCAACTCAAAATAATATGAATTGAATGGCCTTAATGACAGAGAGTATTTTGCGCCACCCTATTAGATGGTAAGCTCTTTTGAGCAGGGCCCTCCTAATCCTCTTGTATTTTATTGTATTATAACTGTATATAACTGTATAAATGTATATAACTTTTATATTGTAAAGCGCTGCGTAAACTGTTGGCGCTATATAAGTCCTATATAATAATAATCATGATTAGTTTATGCCAAGTAAATAGATGCCCAACATGTCAAGCCTTAAAATTACTGTACCCATGAAAAGGCAACAAACATTGGTACCCTACATTTTCTATAGGTGCCGCTTTAAGAGCCCTTACAGGTTATTCGTCTAGAGCAGGGGTCTGCAACCTTTAAGACAAGAGCCACTTGGACCCGTTTCCGAATGAAAAAAAAAACTGGGAGCCGCAAAACCATTGCGACATTTAAAACAAATATAACACTGCTAATTGATATTGTACAGTATTGCATTTGCTGGGCATGTGGAGGTGGAATCTTATCTGATATTGTCAAGATTCCACCTCCACATGCCCAGCAAATGCAATCATCATCATCATTACAAAATCATCAGCCCCCCCCTCACCATCATCAGCCCTCCACCATCATCATTACAAAATCATCAGCCCCACCATCATTAATTACATCACCATCAGCCCCCCCCTCACCATCATCATCATCAGCCCCCCCCCCCCACCATCATCATAAAAAAATCATCAGCTCCCCTCACCATCGCAAGCCAGCCGCCATCATCATCATCATCATTAAAAAATCATGCCAGCCCCCACCATCATCATCATAAAAAAATCATGCCAGCCCCCACCATCATCATCATCATTAAAAAATCATGCCAGCCCCCACCATCATCATCATCATCATAAAAAAATCATCAGCTCCCCTCACCATCGCAGGCCAGCCCCCGCCCCCCCCACCATCATCATCAATGATGATGGTGGGGGGGGGCTGGCTTGCGATGGTGACGGGAGCTGATGACTTTTTAATGATGATGATGATGATGATGGTGGGAGGGGGGGGGGGGCTGGCTTGCGATGGTGAGGGGAGCTGATGATTTCTTAATGATGATTCATCATTAAAAAATCATCAGCTCCACTCACCATCGCAAGCCAGCCCCCCCTCCCACCATCATCATCGTCATCATTAAAAAAAAATAGCTCCCGTCACCATCGCAAGGCAGCCCCCCCCCCCCATCATTATCATTAAAAAATAATTAGCTCCTGTCACAATCGCAAGCCTGCCCCCTCATTGTAAGCCCCTCACAGCCTTACTGTTCTGTGCTGTGTCACGGTCCGGCTGTCACGATGCTCCCCCACACTGGCACGCTGATAAATGTCCCGCCCTCCTCCTCTAGACCAGCTTGTGTGACAGACAGCACACTGGCTCTATCACACGAGCTAGTCTTCTAGGAGGAGGAGGGCGGGACATTTGTCACAGCGCGCCTGAACTGTTAACTCCGGGATCGCTGTGTAAAGTCCTCCGCTGGCCGCAAAAGGTGTCCCGGAGCCGCGGCAAATTTTTAAAAGAGCCGCATGCGGCTCCGGAGCCGCGGGTTGCCGACCCCTGGTCTAGAGTTAGGGCTAGTGTACTTCAAAACATGGCTTCGGACACGCTTTGTTAAATCTCTCTGAACGCCAGTCAAAGCTCCCGTCACAAAATAAACTGGTTATCTTACAGTCCTGTTTAGACCTTGCTTTTGCTTGGTGCTTCGATGAGCCTTTGGTCGAGCTTTGATGAGGCTTTGGTGAGGCTTCGTGGGGCTTCGATGAGGCTTCAGTGTGGCTTCAGTGGGGCTTTAAGTGAGCTTTGCCATAGACTTCTATGGAGGCTTTGAAGACGATTTGAAGCACAGAGAAAGCAACATGGGGTATAACTTTTGAAGCAAAGCCGAAGCAAAGCAAAGCAAAGCAAAAGCAGGTGTAAACAGGACTGTAAGCTAACCATTTTATTTAGTGACAGGAGCTTTGACTGGCGTTCAGAGAACTTTAACAAAGCGTGTCCGAAGCCTTGTTTTAAAGCAAGTGTAAACTAGCTGTTAACACGTGTTGAAGCCAAAGCAAGTGTAAATGAGCCCTAACTTGTAAATAATGGGTCATGTCTCATGTCTCTACTGCAATAAAGAGCCCGCCTGCTTGCAACTGTTTATGTTTTAACTTTAGTTCCACTTTAGAACTACTGATTGGTTGACATGGGTTCCTGAATGTACACATTGTTCTTTGTGTTATTAAATAAGCACCTTACTGTGACCCCTTTTCCATTATTGGCTTAATTGTTGCGTACATATACCTAGTATTGATTTAATGCACGGTTCTTTTTTTGAGAGTTTATTGTTCCGTTTTGTCTTTTAGAATTCTCTTTTGTAGTAAATTGACCTGAAAACGAAATAAATTTGATATACACTGTACATTTTAAACTAATATGTGCTTGCATGGTTTCATTTTGATGGCCTGTGAACTGAAGTCATATTATTTCTTGAAAGGTTTGTGTCTGACATTTGGTAAAGGACAAAACAAAACCAGAGATATATTTGAAAAGCCTTTAATAAAACAAGTGAAAAGTCAAAAGCATCTGGACAAAAGCAATTTTAATAGATTTAAATTAACACGTGTAGAGATGTTCAGTTATTAGACACATAAAAGTCTTATGACCTGTACACACATTTCCACTATTGGTTTTATCTGTGAAAGTTTTTAAAATTATAGCTGCTCAATGCACTTAAAGACAACATTATTTAGACTTAAGTGTTACTGCAACTTCAAAATGGCTGTCTATCCTGATTCTTATTCTTTCTTTTTATTGGGAGATATGGTTGCCTCAGACACTGTCAGTCAGCATTATCTTTAGATATTTTTGATAACATGGCACCAATAATAATGTGTGAGTAAGCTGGTATATCATATGACACCCTGTGACAGTCTTTGGCGCTCAACAGGCTATTTTAACTGAGCCAGTACCCAGACTCAATGCTGTCTGCTCTACAGCGTTCCAGGGTGTTCCAGTTAACTTGTATCTGTTACCCGTTCCTGTTACCTGACCCGGCTCCTGATGTTCCTGCTTTCTGCCAGCACCTGACCTGGCTTGTTTGACTCTGCATCTCCCTGCTCCCTCTGCTACCTCGTTGCCAGCCCATTATCAATCCGGCCTGTATCCTGACTACGCTTCAGCCTTCGCATCTGCTCCAACGTGCCCACCAGTGTATGACCCGGCCTGCCTGTACCTGCCTTCTCTCCAGCCCAGGGAGTCCTGCTGAACTTCCATCCCACATGCAGCTGCCTCAGCTCCACTGGCAGGTCACCTGTGGCCAGGTGACAAGTGCACCCCGTTAGGGTCAGGGATGCACCACAGGGTAGTGAACCCTATAGCCGACTGCTGCGAACAGAGAGGAAGTGTGAGCCCAAGATTCCCCAGGGTGCGGAGTCTAAGACCCAGCTTGGTGTTCACCAGAGCCTCTGGTGGTGAGGATGGCCTTCGCTGCAGCTGGATACAGGTCGTGACCCCTGGCGTCACCTAGGTCATGCTCCGTAGGGAGAGAGGGGAAGCAGCAACCATAACAAGCAATAGTGATGGGTAAGCCGAGGTCAGGGCAACAGGCAGACAAGGGTAACCGAGGGACAGGCAAAAGGCCTTTTATAGTGTGGGGTGTGTACTAAACCCCCTGAGCCATAATTGGCCAAAGCTACCCTGTCCTTGGCCAATTATGGCTCTCCGTTTTTTTGCAAGCTGTGATTGACCAAGCATGCGGGTCATAGTGCATGCTTGGCCAATCATCAGCCAGCAATGCACTACGATGCCGGAGTGAATTATGGGCTGTGAAACGTAACTCGAATTTGGTGCGAATGGCCCAAAACGTTCGGAATTCGACAAACGATCGAACATACGATGTTCGAGTCGAACATGAGTTCGACACGAATACGAAGCTCATCCCTACTTACAGTATCTATTTTTGGCCCAGACGGTAGAAAGCCTATGGGTGACATTACCACTTTAGGCTTTACCAGCTGTTTTGCAAGCACTTTCTCCTTTCCCCTGCAGCTGCCGCTGGCTGAAACACATGGGATCATGTGACCAGACCAGGGTGGGCTGAGAATAGGTAAGTATACACATCTTTCTTACACAGGCTATTCAGTGTAGGTTTTAGAATGTGATAGGGGGCATTTTTAGGACTAGTTAGGTGGTAGAGTGGAATTCTAGTTTGGGTTCTAGAGAACTTTACCTAAATAATTACAGAATTTGCATAAACATTGCACAGAAATAACGTTTTACATTTTTTCCCCATAAAATATACCGTATATAACAATGTAACAATGGACCAATGTCCATGAATCAAGTTCTAACCACAAGTTTTTCCTCCACCTCCACTTTTGATAGTAATATTGACATTCATCAGTGAATCCACCCAAAAACTAGAGACTACACAGAGCCACACTCCAGACTGTATGACTCTGTACAGACATGGGTTATACAACAAACTCATATATCACATAGGGTTCCAGGGATTAGCTGACCGCACCAAAGACCTCCTTCGCTGATTCTTTGCTCCACACATAAGAATCGGCAGTCAAGGTGGCTTGGAGACACATCACCAGATAACGATTTTACTATACAGTAGAATGAAGGAAAGCACTAAGATCGTGCAGGTCAATAATATTTATTCATAAAAACATAACCTTTATGACAATAGATGAACAGAATGCATAGCCTGGGCTGCCATGTGATGTCACTCACCACAAATTTTTCTGGCCTATGCGTTTTAGCCAAATGTCCTTAACAGGCAGGAATTTCATACAATGCAATCCTGTTTGTTTTTGCAGCTAAGTGTTATTTTGTGTGTGAAATGATGAGATCAGATCATGATAACTGGATGATAATTTGAACGAGCAAGCTGAAAAATTGTTCATGACTACTCACTGCCTGGAGAGTACATGCAGTAGAATTATATGGATGCTTCCAGAAAGCAGGAGAGATCTGTAGGGAAAATGTATCTGTAACCATCACCAGGCTTTCAATATGACAAATTCCAGACAAATTAAGATGTGGAAGGTGCAGAAGCTAATAGCAAACAGGTTTCACTTTACTGGCGTCACGTACCTGGTGGAGATCGAGCTGTAGAGGGGGCTTCTCATGCATCTCCTGTCCAACACCCCTGGTAGTGATGACAGGGAGTGGAGGACACATAGTGGCATGAGGGCCGATGTAGCAGATTGCTCTGGCTGGGTCTTGGCAGGAATAAGGTGACTGGAGAGCGCTGGACCAAAACCTGAGAACAGGAGCTCTGTGTCGCTGAATCAGCAGCTGGAAACGTAGCTGGAACGTAAGCCAGGAGGTCATCAACAGCCAGACAGAGCAGGTACTTGAACGTGAGGCAGAGGCAAAGACGGGACACAGGACAGGTTTGGTACACAGTCGGGCAAAGAGGCACAGGAACATCAGGCAGAAGCGGAGTCAAGCACAAGCTGGGTCACAAGTAAGAAGGCAGAGGTCAGAAGGAGGGTTCAGGCAAGCTGGGTCAGGATACAGGCAACTGGTACAGATCGGGTAAACACTAAGACCACTCAGCAAAGTGTGCATGTCACTGGCAGGTTAAATATGCGGACTGGCGCCAAGGCGCGCACGCGCAGACTTCACCTCTGTAACATCTCTAAAATGTGCCCTTTTACTAATAAAACCACCACTTTTTTACTAATGAAACCACTACTCATTCACTCACCAACCACTCAGTCTCTGCCACCCCTCTCTACCAATCCCTCCACTGTCTTCCGATTGCCTAGTCAATTAGATTAAACATACTAACCACAACATATAAAGCCATTTACAACTCTTCCCAAAGCTTCATCACCAATCTTGTCTCAAAATATCACCCAAACCGTACTCCCTCCCAAGACCTTCTGCTCTCAAGCTCTCTTGTCTCTTCCTCCCATGCTCATGTCCAGGACCTCTCCCAAAGCCTCTGCCATCCACTGGAACTCTCAACCACCTTTATGCCCCGTACACACGATTCGAATATCGTACGACAGATCGTACAACTTTTTTTGCTTAATAGTCGCAAGTAAAAATTGAATAGGTTATTAAAGTCACGAAAATTCTCTTACGGCAGAAAAAAAAATCGGAAGTGTTGTCATGTGTTTGTGAATGTATTTCTATTGTATTTTCGGACGACAACTGTACTGACTAAATGAAAATCGTAGGATCTGGCACAGGGACATTTTTTGTGCTTGTCCGATCTAATAATATCGGATGAACTGTCGTGATCGGCTCTCGAAAGTAGTTTACACACGATCCGAAAATCGTACGATTCTTCTTCGGGCGATCGTTTTCGTCCGATATTCGGAGCGTGTTTACGGCCATTAGGCTATCCCTGAAAACTAACAACTGAACAGTCCTCCAACTAACAACTGGACTTTATTCTTTTATCAGCTCACCCACCACAGTGTTTACCTTTTGTACCACCTGCTCCATCCTATTAGATTGTACAATGCCTTGAAAAAGTATTCATACCCCTTGAAATTTTCCAAATTTTGTCATGTTATAACCAAAAACATAAATGTATTTTATTCAGATTTTATGTGATAGGCCAACTCAAAGTGGCACATAATTGTGAAATGGAAGGAAAATGACAAACGGTCTTCCAATTTTTTTTTACAAATAAATATTTGAAAAGTGTGGTATGCATTTGTATTTAGCCCCCCGAGTCAATACATTGTAGAACAACCTTTTGCTGTAATTACAGCTGCAAGTTTTTTTGGGTATATTTCTACCAGCTTTGCACATCTAGAGAGTGACATTTCTGCCCATTCTCCTTTGCAAAAATAGCTCAAACTCTGTCAGATTGGATGGAGAGCGTCTGTGAACAGCAATTTTCATCTTGCCACAGATTCTCAATTGAATTTAGGTCTGTAATTTGACTGGGCCATTCTAACACATGAATATGATTTGATCTAAACCATTCCATTGCAGCTCTGACTGTATGTTTAGATTTGTTGGCCTGCTGAAAGGTGAACCTCTGCCCCAGTCTCAAGTCTTTTGCAGACTCTAACAGGTTTTTGTTCTAAGATCACCCTGTATTTGGCTCCATCCATCTTATCATCAACTCTGACCAGCTTCCCTGTCCCTGCTGAAGAAAAGCATCCTACAACAAGATGCTGCCACCACCATGTTTCACAGTGGAGATGGTGTTTTCAGGGTGATGTGTAGTGTTAGTTTTCCACCACACATAGGGCCGGATTTAGGTAGATCGGCACATTTTTAGGCGGGCGTAGCGCATCTCATATGCGCTACGCCGACGTAAAGCAGAGAGGCAAGCACCCAATTCACAATGCAAATGCTCCCAACGTTGCGCCGGCGTAAAGTAAAATCGTCGGCGTAAGCCCGCCTAATTCAAAGTAAGTGGAAGGTGGGAGTGATCCATTTAAATAAACCGTGACCCCATGCAAATGATGGGCCGAACGAACGGCGCATGCGCCGTCCCGTGGACGCATCCCAGTATGCATGCGTCAGAATCACGTCGTAAATACTCCATAAGATACGTTGAATCACTGCCTACGACGTGACGTAACCTACGCCCAGCCCTATTCACATACTACTACGTAAACGACGTAAAATACGATGGCTGTTCCCTGGTCCATACCTTAACATGACTTACCCCTGCTTTATGAGGCTTAAATTTACGCCGGACGTATGACTTACGTAAACAGCGTATATTAATGCGCCGGGCGCAAGTACGTTCGTGAATTGGCGTATCTCACTCATTTGCATATGGGAATCGAATTTCCCATATGCCTCCAGCGTAAATATGCGCCCACGATACGCCAGCGTAGGAAAGTTACGTCGGTCGGAAGAAGCCTATTTTCAGGCGTATCTAGTTCTGTGGGCACGGGGCACAGATACGACGGCTCACATTTACACTTACGCGGCGTATCTGTAGATACGTTGGCGTAAGTGCTACGTGAATCCAGGCCATAGCGTTTTGCTTTTAAGACAAAAAGTTCAATTTTGGTCACATCTAAGCAAAGCACCTTCTTCCACATGTTTGCTGTGTCCACTACATGGCTTCTAACAAGCTGCACATGTGACTTCTTAGGTATGGCTTTCATTCAACAATGTCTTTCTACTTGCCACTCTTCCATAAAAGCCAGATTTGTGAAATGCACGACTAATAGTTGTCCTGTAGACAGATTCTCCCACCTCAGCTGTTGATCTCTGCAGCTCCTCCAGAGTTACTATGGGCCTCTTGGCTGCTTCTCTGATTAATGCTCTCCTTGCCCAGCCTGTCGATTTAGGTGGACAGCCACATCTTGGTAGGTTTGCCATTGTTGCAATACTCTTTCCATTTTCAAATAATGGATTGAACAGTGGTACGTGAGATGTTCAAAGCTTAGGATTTTTTTTTTTATAACCTAACCCTGCATTAAACGTCTCTACAACTTTTTCCCTGACCTGGTGTGTTCCTGGGCCTTCATGATGATGTTTGTTCACAAACCTCTAAAGGCTTCAAAGAAGAGCTGTATTTATACTGAGATTAAATTACACCCAGGTGGACTCTATTTACTAGTTAGGTGACTTCTGATGGCAATTGGTTCCACTAGATTTTAGTTAGGGGTATCAGAGTAAAGGGGGCTGAATATAAATGCACGCCACATTTTTCAGATATTTGTTTGTAAAACATTTTGAAAACCATTTATAATTTTCCTTCCACTTCACAATTATGCGCCACTTTGTGTTGGTCTATCACATAAGATACCAATAAAATACATTTACTTTTTTGGTTGTAACATGACAAAATGTGGAAAATTTCAAGGGGTGTGAATACTTTTTCAATGCACTGTAAGCTGTTATGCACAGGGCCCTCTTAATCCTCTTCTATTTTATTGTATTGTAACTGTGCTGTCTCCCTTTATATTGAAAAGCACTGCACAAACTGTTGGCACTATATACATTTTGTATAATAATAATAATACCAATGTAAAATGACAGCCTTCCAGCTAATGTTTCATTATAAACTTCAGCTGGGGCTTCAGGCAAGTGAACTGGCCAAATATGGATACTAGTTTGTTTGCCCACTAGCCAAGCTGCGAACAGGCTGACTTCTGGTTGACATCATGTTGCACCCGAACTAGAAGTGTATCCCTACTCTCTAGTATATCTTAAAGGGGTTGTAAAAGTTTGTTTTTTAGTTTCTAAATAGGTTCCTTTAAAGGGTCACTAAAGGAAAAACATTTTTTGCTGAAATGACTGTTTATTGGGTATAGAAACATAAAAGTTAACTGATTCCTTTTAAAAATGATTAAACATTGAATTTAATCTATCATATAATGTGCCTCTAGTTTCACTTTCGGTTTTAAAGGTACATACATGAAGTTCCGGGTGAGAGGTGAGTCGGGAAGACTCACAGAACAAAAACAAACAAATCCAGGGCAGTGTTTTGTTTTTAAAATGAATCTGATTGGTTCTGAGGAGTTTTAAATACACAGTAATGACAGCTTAGACCACCGTGAAAATCTCCCAGTACCATGGTTATAAGGAAACAGGCAACCAGGAAGTGTGGAGATCACAGCAGAATTACAGCTATTTCAAAGCAAAAACGAACAATAAGGACATGAAACCAGTACTGCAGTAAGGTAAAGGAAGCTATTTAGCTAAAAAAAAAATCCTTTAGTGACCCTTTAACCTCCCTGGCGGTATGATTCTGTCTGGAATTACGTACCAAAAGCGGTACAATTATTTTGCAAGGAAATTTGGCGTTTTATACTGTAGGCCTGCAATTCTTAGGAATAATTCATTTAAATCTGACCAAACAAGAGTCTAGTAGGCATCCCGGGTATGATTTTTTTTTTAAAAACAAAATTATAATATAATAAAGAATTATAAATAATTATAACAAATAATAATAAAATTATAATAAAAATTATTTAATAATGTAATCAACTCAAAATCACTGAAATTTGCTCAGTTGCAGAATTGTCGCTGTCATTACTTTAATTTTTTTATGACGAATTTCCCCACAAATCGCTATCGCTCAATTCTGCAAGTGATTATAATTTATTATCGCTGTTTTCTAGCTGCTCTAAAACCATTTTTGACATAAAGGGACACTTTTGGTTGCTATGGACAATCTACAGTTTGCAGTCAGAAAGAACAGTTTTTATTATATAAAATAACATGTAGGACACTGGGCAGACCACTAGGGACAAGGGGGTGTGTATTTTTTACATACAGTACTGTAATCTATAAGATTAAGGTATACTGTATGTATATTGTGTTTGTTTACTTTTTTTAATTTGGCGCCGTTCTCCGCTCCCGTGCGTCGTAACGTCGCAGGGAACGGAGATCGGCGGCACACGGGGACACTGTGAATCGACCGAGGTCCCGCTCGCTCACACAGCGGGGATGCATCG
The DNA here is from genome assembly GCF_905171775.1 of Rana temporaria. Classification (NCBI taxonomy): domain Eukaryota; kingdom Metazoa; phylum Chordata; class Amphibia; order Anura; family Ranidae; genus Rana; species Rana temporaria. The sequence goes on from NC_053491.1 coordinate 325,076,540, forward strand.
CAGGATCCAGGGACAAGGTGAGTAACTTGTCTGTGGATTCAGCGAGCAGGTAAGCCGCGCCGCTGCACGCTCTGCACATCTACCCCGAGCGTGACTCGGGGATACCGATCTTAGCATGGAAAATCCACCCCGAGTCACGCTCGGGGATACCGCTAAGCAGGTTAAGCTAGTGCATTGTTGGTTCACTTACCTTTTCCTTCAATTTCCCTTCTAAATGTTTGTTTTCTTTGTCTGAATTTCTCACTTCCTGTTCCTCCTCAGTAAGCTGTTCTGGCTGACTAACCACCGCTCAGATGATGGTGGCAAGTTTACTGAGGAGAGACAGAAAGTGAGAAATTCAGACAAAGAAAACAAAGATAACAAACATTTAGAAGGGAAATCGAAGGAAGAGGTAAGTGAACCAACAATGCACTAGCTTAAAGGAACCTATTTAGAAAATAAAAAACAAACCTTTACAACCCCTTTAAAAGTCATACTAGTGCATTGCCAGCTTGTAACAAACAATTTTTTTTCTTAGCTGATTCTTTATTATCACATAACCTTTGTAGTCATCAAATGTAACAAACTACTATGCATATATTTACACAAGGGTGGAATGAAGAACAGTTTGACTTTCTGTACAGCATATCCCCATCACTTGTCATTTTTGATTAACACACCACAAACCACATCAAAAGCGTTGGAAAAGAGAATGGGAGAAGGACACTGAAAGGATCTGACAGGATGAAGCTACTGTTGAGTCAGAGACACATACAGCCATTTTCAAGCTCACTGAGCAAATGTTGTGTAAGTAGGATAGATCCGAGAATCCCACGGATAGAAGGCAGCGAGACTGGGTAAAGCGCCAAACCACACCTGAGGGGAAACAAAGACTGCGGACAAGTTCGGCTGCCCCGCTCTCCCAGAGCCATTGAAATAAACAAGAAACTGTAAATAAAATAAAAAATTCAAAGCGAATGTAGCAATACATGAGGAAAAAGGAGAGAACATTTATATATAGAGAGAACAGAGATATACTGTATACACACTTTAAAAGGCTTACAATGAAGGCTTGCTGCCTGTAATAGGGCAGTGTACAATAAATCAAAACCACAGCTGCAGAGCTGTGTTATTTGAATGAAAAGAAAGGTAAAAATAGGAAGAGAAAATAATAGGGTGTGTGGGCTGATAAATACTGTTATACCACCAATTTTATTTCATTTTCCTTTCATATTTCATGGAAAATCAATGCACTTTTACAAATGTAGTCCTGTGGGATCCGGGTGGCCGTTCCTGTCAGTGTTCATTAGAAAGCCAGAAATAAGGATTTAATCAAAGTTCAACTTGTCAGTTCCAAAGGAAGAAGCATTCTATGACAGTCAAAGAGATGTGCAATCTCTGAGCCAAATGCAGGCCTGGAAGAAAAGAAAAGTATGAAGTTATACATCAATAGGCAAAGAAGAAGAAACACACACAAACACACAAACCATGGGCCATGCCTGTGTAATGTGTTTTTAAAATGGTCACATAAAGTCTCTAACAGAAGCGCATGTGACACGGTGACTACACAGGAACACAATTGGGAGTCAAGCCTTGTACACACACACAGTTTTCTCGGCCAGAAACACCAAGAAAACTGCTGGCAGAGCTTTTTTACAAGAAAACCGTGCGTGTGAATAGTTTCTCTGGAATCTCCATGAGAAAAATAGAGAACCTGCTCTTTATTTTCTGGTTGTGATTCTCGGCAGTGTTTTCCTGCCGAGAAACCCGAGCGTCTGTATACTTACCTGCCTCCATGGAAACCTGCACATGCTCAATGAGACTACGGCACATACGCAGTAGCTTCCAAGGCATAGCATAAGGTGTAGCAAGATGGCGGCGACGGCATCGATGACGTCACCGCGTTCTTGACATTCAAAAGAACAGCGGTTTATTTGAATGGCCGTGTGTACACTCAGCGAGCAAGGAAAGCTTGCCAGGAATCTCGTCAGGAAAACTAAGTTTTCTTCCTGACGAGATTACCGGCCGTGTGTACAGGGCTTCAGGGACAAAACATTGTTACACTATAACTGGAAGTGCTGTAAGCATGAAAGGATACATAACTAAAACATTTTGAAATGGCTCCTAAGATGACTGTAACTTGTAAAGCTTATTTGATATTATAGTGATTGGGTTTACATATATTCCAAGGTAACCCGTCAACCACTTGCCACCCGCACACCGTGAAACGACGGTAAGGCGGTGTGGCGTGGCTCTCGTTTTGGGACAACATCATATATGACGGCACCCAGTTTAGCCGCAATTGTGCACCTGTGGGGGCGTGCGGCGATCGTGGGCCCGTCACGTTTCTGGGACACCAATCACAGTCGATCACATGTAAACAAGGAAGTGCCGTTTATTGGCTCTCCTCGCCTCACACTGACAGAGCGTGAGGTGAGGAGAGCCAATCAGAGGCATCTCCTCACAAGGAAGACTTTTATCAGTGCCCTGATTATAATGTAGCCCCAGAAGTGCCCATTAGTGATACCAATCTGTGCCCATCAGTGACACCAGTCTGTGCCCATTAGTGAAGCCAATCTATACCAATCAGTGCTGCCTTTCAGTGCCCATCAGTGCCTGCCCATCAGTGCCACCCACCCATCATTTCCCATCAGTGCTTTCCATCAGTGCCCATCAATGCTGCCTATTAGCGCCCATCAGTGCCACCTATCAGTGCCATTTATCAGTGCCGCCTATCAGTACTGCATATCAGTGCCACCTATCGGTGCCCATCAGTGCTGCATATTAGTGCCTCCTCTTTAGTGCCACCCCATCAGTACTCATCAGTGCCGCCTCATCAGTGCATATCAGTGCAGCCTCATCAGTGCACATCAGCGAAGGAGAATAATTACTTATTTACAATGTTTTCTGACAGAAACTAAGATAAACTTTTTTTTTCTTTAAAATGTTGGGGTTTTTTTTCCGTTTTTTTTTTTTAACAAAAAACAAATAACACAGTTGTGATTAAATACCACCAAAAGAAAGCTCTATTTGTGTGGATAAAATTATAAAATAAATTTGTGTACAGCGCTTCATGACTGCGCAATTGTAATTTTAAGTGCGACATCGCTGAAAGCTGAAAAATGGCCTGGGCAGAAAGGGGGTGAAAGTGCCCTGTATTAAAGTAGTTAAAGTGTTACTAAACCTACAACAGTAAAATCAGTCTGTACATGCAGTAAAGCATGCTTGTTATACTTACTGTGAAACCTAAGGGGTTAATCCTCTGCATTGTGTAAAAAGGTTGTTTGATACTGTATGCACAGATACTCCTCTTCTTCCACAGACTCCAGAACAGGTCTGGAAAATACAGAGTCAGGCTGCTCAGTTTGGTGTGTATTGCTAGTGCATATGATCAGTACAGGGCCAATCAGCACTGTCCAGACAGAGGATCAGGGGTTCTGGATCCTGATAGGACAGCTTAGTGTAGTATGAAAATGTCTCCTACAAGCTATAACCAGAAACTGATAGAAGTCACAAGACTGCTATATACTGCTGATGAGAAAAGGTATTTGTAACAGCACCCCAAATGGGACAGGGGTTAAAGCCGTTTAGGATATTCCATTCCCGAACACAAGGCAGCTACCAACACTCCACAGTCAGGCAAAAGGGACCCATAGAATAATACGCGACACAGCTCTCTATGAAGCAGGTCTGACAATCTTTATTGAGAAAGCAGGCTCTTATATACACAAAAGGAATACTGCAGTAACCAAATGAACAATGACCCAACTCCACCCACAACATCACACAATGGTTCCTAACAAGCCCCCCCCCCAATACACATTATCCTTAATACATATTTTAGCAGACATCCTGACTCCGGGCCCTGACCTAATTTACATGAGCTAATTAACTACAGCTGATGACTCAGACGCCTGACCTTTAGGCTGTCTATTAACTTACAATACACATTATCAGAGTAGCAGACTTAATTACCACAATAGACAATAGAATGCTGTGACGGTATCGGTATGATATCCCCGTCAACGTTCCCTTCTTCCCATAACGAAAATCACCCCAATATTCCACGAGGAGGGATATCCCTGGAATCGCCCAGAAAGCCACACATGAGACCAGCTTACTGCTTGAACAACACAGACTTTAATGTTATAACACACAGCTTATATGTCATTTCCAAAACTGTTACAATGACAAATCTCCGCCCCCCTCACGCTGGGGCTTCCATACAGATGACAGAAGTAGACACGACGGGGCCGATGCTGAAACACATTTTCTTTAGACAATGACATCAATGACGCTGAGCACTAGCTGTACTGAATACATCAACCAGACCGCTCGACCCCGCATATAGAGAGATAATTACCACAATGAAGCAATCAGAATAATTAACACAAGCCACTTAAACCCAGCTCTCCTTCACACAACACAATAGATCAATTAACCTTTAGAAATAGTGAGGGGACATTAGCACATCAATAACCTGGCTAGCAGGGAGCAGTAAACTGAGACATATAGGCAAATGTATCACAATGGCCCCCCTTTTGCTCCCTGCTCCGGCAAACCCGGTTGGACCTTCCCTGGTCCAGTAGGGTTGACGGGTTCAGCGCTATTAGTCAGAGGTTAACTCCGTTTGGCATGACTGACCTCCCTTGGCAACTGCTTCAGACTCAGGTATGTCACCGGGTCGTCAGATCACACGCCGGTCAGTCCCCAAGTCTTTGTGCGATCTGCAAAGTCACCAGAAGTCAGTGTGAAGACGGCGAATGGGTCTGTGCGCCGCCGTCTAGGTGTCCCGCTATGGGAGGGGGCAGGTTATGGCTCTGAAGTGACAATCCCAGGAGATTCATAAAAAGAAAAAGTTATATTTGTTGAAATGCTGTAGCACTGGTGCTCAGAGTCCGGGGGGGGGGGGGAGGGGAATCAGAGCCCCATAAGGTCAGCCACCCCCTGCTCCCTCCGCAGCCGCCGGTTCTCCTCTTGGAGCTTCTCCAGCTCCATCTCCAGTTCATGCTGCTGTGACCTCAGGTGGTTGTTCTCCTCCTCCATGCGGCTTATGCACTCCTCCAGCTCTATGTACTCACGGATCAGCTCCTGCTTGCTCATGTCCTGCAGGCTCTCCACGTGGTCCTTCATCATCAGGAACTGGGTGGTGGTGTAAGGGGCCACCGGTGGGCCCTTGGCGAACATCTCGGCCCGCATCTGGGGCACCCGCTGCGATTCCATCTCCTCCAGTCGCTTCTTCTCCTCCCAGGTCCGCTGGTTATATGACTTCCAGGACCTCTTCTTCTTGAAGGGTGGCCGGCGGTGCCTCTTTCTACCCAGCTCCCTCCAGGGCCCCTCCGGCTCAGGGCTGTCGCCCATGACCAGCTGACAATGGTGTTCCCTGTTGTCCGTAATAACAGATTGTACCATGAGGGCTTCGTAAGGGGTGCCCAATGGTTCTTCCTGACCCAGCTCCTTTGGATCCCAAGCCGAGTCTACACAATGGGCTGCTGCTGGTGGGCGGTACCCAGGTTGAGACCAATTTGACCTGGTGTTGTCATTCATGGGGCAATTCTGCTTGAAGTGACCCAGCTGTTTGCACCGGAAGCAGCGTTGTTCGTTGCCCTCCTGGCGATGATAGCGAGGGCTAGATGTCACCGGTCTGTTAGGAGGTTGGTATCTAGCGGTTGGTGGGTGTGAGGGCACCGTTTGTGGTGGAGGTTGTTCCTGTGGTGTGACCTGGTTCGTCTTGCGAGTATCTGCATATTCATCCGCCAACTTCGCGGCCTCTGGTAGAGTCATGGGCCTGCGATCTCTCACCCAATCTTTGACATCCGTCTGGATGTGATTGTAAAATTGCTCCAGGAGCATTAGTTGCAAAATGTCCTCTGCGGTGGTGGCCTGGCTGCTGTTAGCCCAGTTAGAGGCCGACCGGGACAATTGGCATGCCCATTCCGCATAAGAGTCTTTCGTGGTTTTGCGTGAGTCCCTGAACTTCTGTCGGTGGGACTCTGGGGTTACTGCATAACGAGCCAGGAGCACTTCTTTAACCCGGGCGTAGCTATGAATATCCTGATCTGGCACGGTCCGGAAAGCATCAGAAGCTTTGCCTGACAGTTTGCCTGACAATATTGCAACCCAGTCTCCTCTAGCTATTCGGTGCAGGTTACATTGTCGCTCAAAATCCGCCAGGAAGTTATCAATCTCACAGTCCTTTTCATCAAAAGCTTTAAAAGCGCTAAACGGAATCTTCCTTGCGTCTGCTGTGCTGTACTCACTGTTTGGAGAATGTGCGGCTGCTTGTTGGACTGCTGCCAGTTTTAACTGTAGTTCTGCGTCCCTTATTTGTTTATCCTTCTGTAGCTCCGCGTCTCTTATTTCTTTAGCCTCCTTCGCTAACAGGTCCATCACTTTCAGTACCACATCTGGCATTGGGTTCGGGCCGAACCACGCTAGCTTCTCTCTCATTAGCTTGTTGGCTGGCGATTCCTCCTCCTGAATCCCTGGTGTCTCCATCTCTTGTACTGCTGGCGTTGCTGCAATCCCGTCCTCCTGGTCTAGCTCCATTGATTCTGCTATGATGACCCGCTTGGTTTTGTTGCTAGCAATCCTTCCAGTAGTTCTTCCAGTGTCTGCTTGGAATCCGGGTGTGAAGGGGAATAGAAGGGAAAAATCCCACTGCTACCAACCGATTGTGACGGTATCGGTATGATATCCCCGTCAACGTTCCCTTCTTCCCATAACGAAAATCACCCCAATATTCCACGAGGAGGGATATCCCTGGAATCGCCCAGAAAGCCACACATGAGACCAGCTTACTGCTTGAACAACACAGACTTTAATGTTATAACACACAGCTTATATGTCATTTCCAAAACTGTTACAATGACAAATCTCCGCCCCCCTCACGCTGGGGCTTCCATACAGATGACTAAGTAGACACGACGGGGCCGATGCTGAAACACATTTTCTTTAGACAATGACATCAATGACGCTGAGCACTAGCTGTACTGAATACATCAACCAGACCGCTCGACCCCGCATATAGAGAGATAATTACCACAATGAAGCAATCAGAATAATTAACACAAGCCACTTAAACCCAGCTCTCCTTCACACAACACAATAGATCAATTAACCTTTAGAAATAGTGAGGGGAGATTAGCACATCAATAACCTGGCTAGCAGGGAGCAGTAAACTGAGACATATAGGCAAATGTATCACAAATGCAATCACACCCCACCTCATCACAGCAAGCTTTATAGTACAGCCAACACACAATATATATACAATATATACAATGTATACCACAATAAATCTGACTAGCACAGACCATAGTGGGGTTCTCATTCACCCCGTGCCCCTATTAGAGACACAGGGTGATCTACACATTGGAGGTATCAGGGAACCTGAAACAGGAGTATCTCATACTTTCTAAGAGCTTCTGGGTCCCACGGGCCCTTCCGTTACAGTATTTTAGCAGTTTATATTTACTAAAATAATTGCATTTCCATGTTCTGTGTACTGAGAGGGGACCAGATATAGTGAATGCAGGGTAATGGGTTTAGTAAAACTTTTACCTTCTACATTAAACATACACTACCACCTAGTGACAGAATTACTAATCGTGTACGAGATTGGTTAATGAACGTATGTCTGTATAAACATGCACACAACAAAAAACAAAAATGTCCTTGGGACTTTTAAGAAGCACACCTCAAGTAAAAAGTATAAATGATTTATTTAACAAACATTTAAAAACAACAGTTAATACAGAAAAGAGAAAAACACATATTAAATATCAACATATGAATCAATATTGCATATTTATCATAGACCTTTCAATGAGATCTGATTGTTTCATGCAGATGACTGTCAGTAGTATGGGATGGCTGTGCTAGCTCTTAACGCATTTCGCGAGAGGAGTCTTGCTTCTTCGGGAGAAGCACATGTAGATGCGAATGATGGAGGACTGCTGCTGCTATTCGCTCTCACTAGTTCATGGTTACCCATAACAACTACTCTCCTGCTCCAACTTTCCTGTTGAGATAACCTTTTGGGTGGCCTCTTCTTGTATCCCATGTGTGCTTTACAGACCCTGTTCTTCTGATACACCATGTACCACCATGCACCCCTTTGAAAAACTTCAGACAAGGCTTAAAACAGTTAACACAGCTTTACTTGAAGGCTTTGTGTCAGGTCACCTGAGGCCAGGTGACAGATGCACATCGTTGGGGTCAGGAGTGCACCACTATGGTAGTGGACCCTACGGCTGACTGCTGCGGATGGAACTCTAGGTGGTTAAAGAGAAAGTAAACACTCTTGAAAAAAAAAAAAAAAACCCTGCAAGAAAAAGGCATAATGAGCTAGTATGCATAGCATACTAGCTCATTATGTATTACTTACCTCAGATCGAAGCCCCCGGCATGATCGCTGTTAGTAACGGCACGCTCAGTGCGCCTGCGCACCATTGTCTACGGAGCATGCTTCTTGCACCTACAGGTAAGCCTTAATCTAGGCTTACCTGTAGGCAAAAGTGGTCTGTAAGGGTTTACAACCACTTTAAGGACGGCAGGCCCACTGGAGCACCAACACGGATCCCACAGGGAGCTAAAGCCTAAGATTCCCCAGGGAGCGGAGTCTAAGAGCCGCAGGTGTTCACCAGAGCCTCTAGTGGTGAGGATGGACTATGCTGCAACTGGCTCCAGGTCCCCCAGAATCTCCCAGCTCACGCTCACAGTAGGCTACAGCATGATAGAGAGGAAGCAGCAGCCCAGGATAACAAGAGACAGTAATGGGATAAGCCAAATGTCGGGGCGACTAGCAGATAAGGATAAACATAGAACACACCAAAGGTCAGGGTCACAAGAAGGCAGGGATAGTCGAGAACAAGCCAAGATAGGTAATCAGACGCAGAAGGCACAGGAAGTCACACACAAAAGCTAACACACAATGTTGATCAGCGGGGCTGGCTTGCAGTGCACAAGTTAATATAGAGTTCTCTGATAGGGACTGGGGTGGAGCCATGCTTTGAGGAGAGATTACTTAAGCAGCCAGGTGAGAGTGGCTGGCAGGGGTCAAGTCCTGGGGAAAAAAGTGTGGGAACTGCCACCCAAGATCCACTCCCCCACCAAAAAAATAAAATAAAATAATAATACGCTCATATGCATAATTACTAAACCTCATGTTTTTTTTTTTCCGATCCACTGTACCTTAGTAATCCTTTATTTTACTAGCCACTTCCTGTATATCACGGGATTTAGAAAGAACTTGCTTCTTTCTAAATCCCGCGATAACTCGCGGCAGACCTCCACAATGTCTCCTGGGAACAATGACAAAAGCTCCCAGGAGACATTGCGGCATCGAGGAAGTGACCGAATACCCGCACACTACCTGATGAATCCATATACAGATCAGCAAGTAACAAAGGATTATTAAGGTTCGCCTGCCCCTGACAGTGACTCGAGCTGGGCATCGCCGCTTAGTGAAGAATTGGCTCGGACGGCTCGGCAGCTCTTGGCTGCTAGTCCTGCAAAGGGAACTGAGTTCCTGCTGTGAAAAAAGTGCAGGAACTCCGTTCCCACGCGTTCCCGCAGGACTTGAGCCCTGGTGGCTGGCCTCTAAAGGTGAACACATGGAGAAGAGGTAAGATGACAGACAAACATAACTGCATATCCATGACACTTTGATGGTACAGTCCACAACATATTAAGTCCCTAACTAACTGGTTCTCAGCTGCCCAAGTGTACCATTACAGGTAGAGGTCTAACAATAGTGGCTAAGTCCTTAGAAGGTAGGTTTCCTTAGGGTGGTTATCAAAGGTTTCTCCAGATTACATCCTCATCTGGCCTGAAACGTTTTTAATTTCCCATGCGGTCCCACACGCTCCCTGAGCCCGGCCTTTCCCCTAATGTATATGCTGAACAGGGTGGATGGCAGAACCCAAAAAGCCTGGGAAACAGGCAGACCCAAAGTTAACATTTACCCACCTGGGCAGCCCACACTTCCTAACTAATAACAACCCATCATGTAGGCACCTGCCTACATCTTGGGTCAGGCTGTGGCTCTGTATGAACCATATATGAAATGCGACTTGCAGGTGGTTCATTTTCCTCCTTCAGAGAATAAATTCCAGATGTCAATTTAAATTTTAGGGACGTCCCGTTCCTTTTTCTGGAGTACTGGGAGTACTGGTGGTAGAGCTTCCTTCTCAGATTGTTGTTCAGATGGTGCTGACTGTTACTTCATGAGGCTTTTGACACAAAGGTGTTTGAACAATAAATACTTCTTCTGCTGATGACCACTTTATTGGTGTCTGGTTGTGGAATTTGTTAACCCTTTTGATACTCACTGTAGCAGACACAAATACTTTCCTTAGCACATAGTTCCCTTTTTATACCCTCTTCTAGAATGTCACCTTTGTTGTGCAACAGGTATAGCACAGTATACCTTGAGTAGTCAATAGTTACCAATCAATGGGAGAAAATACCTTTGTAATGCTTTGTAAATAGGAAGACATTACCAAAAAAGGGTTCAATTTCTAGTTCCCTTGTGCAGTCTCCCAAGTGGTTTGCATAATAACTTCAACATGAAGAGTCCATGGAGATCCAAGATGCTCCTGGCCTCTATGGTTACAATATGTGTGTATGGAAGAAACTTTGGAGTGAATAGCAGGCGTATGTTCTGTCATACCAGGTCCAATTCACCCACACAGTTTGCCTGATGAGGTCATCAGGGCAGCAAGCTGCAACATGTCCCAATGAGGGGTGATTATCCATTTAGGAATCTATTGAATCCCCTACCATTTGAACAGAGATGGTAACTGGAATAGAACTAAAAGCCCGAAGACCTCTCAGTTAAAGAGAGATGGAACATAGACCTTGGCTAAGTTACATTAAAAATCATATATATTCTTATATATAGAATTATCTATTTCTCCCATCAGTTTATCCCTCACAGTTATTACCTTTTGTTCCACCAGCCCCTCCCTATTAGATTGCAAGCTCCCAGGAGCAGGGCCCTCTTGTATTGAATTGTATTGTTGCTGTAATGCTTCATTTTACATTGTAAAGCGCTGCGCATACTGTTATATAATAATAACCAGCAGACCTTGAATTTTGGTTCAAGGGCCATTTAATACATAATACATTAATTTGTACTTTTCATGACTCAGGACTTATAAATTCAGTTTTAATACGTTTCTGAAATGTTTGCATATTTTCCATGGGTGTTTGAAAAACATTTCTAATAGACGTTTATTGAGGATTTCAGTTAAAGCGGCGTTCTACCCACTTTTTAAGCCTCTCATCATTCGCTTTGCAAGTGGCCATAATGTCTGCTTTGGGCAATTTTTTTTTCTCTTTGCTTACCCCATTTTCAAGGTTTTCTTTCTCTCTTCCAGTTTTTCCCCTCTGCGGCGATGTATGTAATATCCTGCGGCGCACTGGCTCCTGGGAGATGTGTGTCATGATTCCCTGGAGTCAGTGGGTATCGCCGCCTCTCAGCATGATATCGCTGCCCGTTGTGATGGCTACCAGACATACTGTCAGCGTTACCATCTGCGTACAATGTGCATGCACCAAATCCAGAGGTGCATGCTGGGTAGCCAACAGCACCGTATCCCGGAAGAGAGTCCGAGTGGGCTTCACATGCCCACAATGAAGATGGAAACGCTCAAGAAGATAAAATATCTAAGGTAACTACATTCTAAAAAACATGTACACAAAAGGGAATTTAAAGTGGCTGTAAAACCTTTACAACCACTTTTCACTACAGGTAAGCCTATAATAAGGCTATAGCTACTGTGGACGTGTACCTGCACGGTTTAGGAGATATCCCCTGTATCAGCATGTGCCGACATCATCAGCAAATGCGCACTGAAGCAACGGCTTGTTCGTGTCGTTGTTTCAGCTAACGGGTCATTACCGGTGGCTCCCGTGCGCATGTGCAGGAGTGACATGTGGGAGTGGCTGCGATCAATCACAGTGCCGGAGCCCGCGATACCTGGAAATAACTCTGGGAGACATGTCGCCGGGCAGAGCAGTGTGTCGGGACCACTGCGTGGGCTTCGATCTAAGGTGCGTATTTCGTATTTCATAATAAGCTAGTATGCTATGCATACTAGCTCATTATGCCTATTTTTTTTTGGGGGGGGGGGTTTCAACCACTTTAATTGGAGACATGAGTTCAAAAATATGTGGTCGGCAAAGGGATTTCCCTAATATACAAACTCCTCACTAATCCTCTTCTGATCTACTTTCCTCCTCTATTCGGTATTGGTCCTCTTGTTGGGCCAATCTCCCCTGGCAGCACATTGGCAGAAAGCTCTCATAGCACCCCTTCGATTGTCTCATTGCATCACCCATTGGGAATCCCTAGGGGCTGTGAGAATATCGTTTCGCTTTCACACATTTGATGGGATTGCCCCCTATCAAGAAGTTCTGGGAAAAAGTAAAGTTGCTTATTCGTTCTTTATGTGGCATATCCTTCCCTTTGTCCCCATTGGATTTGCTCCTGGGTCTCTCTATCCACACGTGGCCTAAAAAATCACAGCTTCTGGTGACACACATCCTAATTGCAGCAAGACTGGTGATTGCGAAAAAAATTTAATCAACTCACCCTCCACTATTGAAGGATACCATCCAACTGCTTAACCGTAATTTTTTGATGGAATTTTCCTTCGCCAAAGCCAACTTATCAACAAACCAATTTGCCAAAGCCTGGAATCTCTGGATCTCCGACTCTAGGAGTGCTCCTCTGTATTAGCTACCCCACTCACTCTGGATCATAACCTGTACTTTTTTTTTTCCTTTCCATTTCAATAATCTGCAAAAGATTCGCTCTTGTACTCAAGTGAGTTATACTTGTCTGTGACTACTTGCCTATAACCCATTGGGAAATTTCCTGTAATCGCTACTCTAGTTGTTTTATATGATGATATATTATGCCTATTTGCATGTCTGCTTTGCATATCTGTTTTATATTGGCTGTCCACTACTCAATCCTCCAATTCTAATGTAACCTAGTAGAAGTGACATGTTAGCACTTATTTCTTTTTGTTCTCAATTACCTTGACTGTACACAAATTATCGCCAGGGTATGCCCAATTGGCGCTGTTTTTGTATTCTCTTACCTCCTTTGAAATATAAAAAATACTTAAATTAAAAAAAAAATATGTGGTCGGAACTCCCCTTTAAGGAGCTGGAAAATATACAGAAGAACTGATAGGAAAATAAATGTAGTGGGAAGTCCACGAAATGGGACAAGCACAGGAAACCGCTGGCTATTAAAGGTAAAAGAACATAGAAGGAGTAGCTGTGCTAGGGTGGAAAAAAAGTGTAGCAGTGCCCCCCGTGGGGTCATTGCGTGTAGTAGTTCCACTCGTCACCCTGCTTGGTCAGGCATTCACTTCCAGACACACATTGCCAGACAATGAACAGTCCTTCAGCTTGTTTTTGTTGTTTTTATTATGGGATTTAACTTGGATGGGGAAAGGGGACATGGGATGCCAAAATAATTGATCTTATTGAATTGAACAAACGATTTTGGATCTATATTGGCAGTCTCTAAAGCTCCTTACTCCTCCTGCACATCCCTTGAGTCAACTCCACTTTCTCTACTGTGCAATCCTAGATTCCTGTCACAGTTAGCACATGGTTAGGCCTCACTCTGAAAAAGTCTGAACTATTCAATAGCTGGCATTTGCTGGCAGGGGTCTGCAGACCTCTTTGGTGTAGCAACCAATAGCAATGAAAATAAGTACTTTTGTGCTAACTGAACTGAGGTAGAGGGTGCTACAGAATGAAATTTACACTGCAGAAAAATATAAGTTTGCCTGAAATTGTGCTTTAATTCTCTCATATCATCCATCATTATTTCAGACCCTCTGTATTCTGTGCCTCATAGTGCCATTTCATCTCGTTGGATGCCGCTATTATGCCTCAGTCTAGGCATGCAGCCCTGAATCTGTCAGTCTCTTTCCCTTCATCTGCCTGTATCTCCCTGGCTGTGCAGCTTATGGGTCATAGACACGGCACTTCAAACTCCTATACATTGCGTCTGTACAGTCCTCATGCTGTGTGCAGTTTTTCCTCACCTTTCGTATATTTTTCAATTATTCTCCATTTTTATACCCCCTGTCCGGCTCCAGAGCATGACCAGTATATGATTATTCTGAGATGGTGAGAAAACTGGAACTGTAAGATCAAAGACGTATCATAATGGATTTTTTTTTTCAGCTTAAGATATCTTTGTAAAATAGCTATTGATGTTTTTGTTCAGGATCGATGTCATTTATACAGATAACATGTACGAGTTGAAGTAGCAGAAGCACAGTGGGGGGCGGGGGGGGGGAGCTGGTCATCAGTTTGAAAAGTTGGTTGAAATAAGGGTTGCCTCCTCACCGAGGGACCTAATCTATCAACTTTTCTGATTTCTGTAGCCAAATAATGCAAAGGTTAATTTTTACCAGTCCCATGTATATCTAGACTAGATTTACCTGTGCAAGAGATCACCAGGGTGCAACATGTTTTTTTTTTGTTAAAGGGGAGGTACACCCTAAAAACGACTTTTTAGTATTACATTGGCCCCCCACATTACAATACAATCATGCCTATTATGTTTTTTTTTATGCTGTACATACCTTGGTACAGCTAATTCACCCGTGGCTTCCGGGTTGCGAGTCCCGCGGGAGTGGGTGTTCCTAACATGCTGGTGATTGACGTGAAGACCAAAAACGAGCTCCCCCCCGTCGCGTAAGCTGCGTCACGATTGCCGAAAGGAGCCGAACGGCGGTGCGCAGGTGCAGTATAGCGCCGACTCGCTGTTCGGCTCCTTTCGCCAATCATGACGCATCTTACGCGACGGGGGGAGCTCGTTTTTTGTCATCACGTCAGTCACCAGCATGTTAGGAACGCCCACTCCCGCGGGACTCGCAACCCGGAAGCCATGGGTGAATTAGCTGTACCAAGGTATGTACAGCATAAAAAAAAACATAATAGGCATGATTGTATTGTAATGTGGGGGGCCAATGTAATACTAGAAAGTCATTTTTAGGGTGAACCTCCCCTTAAAGAAGAAAACTTAGCAGGGCCCCTTTAAAAAGTAAGGTTTAAAGAGTTCAGGGTTCAGTAGTAAGTAACGCAGAGTGCAGGGGTCAGGGTTAAGTAATGTAGAGTAATAAATATTGCAGAGAGTTCAGAGGTCAGTAGTATGTAATGCTGAGTGTAAGGGCCAATAGAAAGTATTGTAAATAGGTATGTAATCTACAGTGCAAAGGTCAGGAGTACATACCGCTGAGTGCAGGGGTCATGAGTATGGAACACACACAGTGCAGACATCAGCTATAGGTAACAAGGAGTGCAGGTATCATTATTATGTAATGCAGAGTGCAGAGATCAGAAGTACACACTAACATATCTGCATTTTAGGCAACAGAAAACTGCCGTTCACTCTTAAAACACTGCAAGCACCCTTGTATAGCCTTTTGCCCCCCTGGCACCAACCCTCTCACTGCCTTTTCACCCACTTCCAACCTGGAAGGACCTGTCCCCCTGGACCTACCAGATACTCCTGTCATCACTTTAAAGGGGAGTTCCAGCCATTTGTATGTTTATTAAAAGTCAGCAGCAACTAAAAGTGGGGGGGCTTCCAATTTTGATGTCAGGACAGCCACCTACTTGGTATTTTATCGATATATGCTCATATTCTACGCACTAGGATATAGTGCCTCTTTTGTGAGTACTTTTATTTTAAATAAACTTATTGCATTTTGGTTACTATACGGAGAGCACTATGTGTCTACTTTATACTTTTTCATGCCATTCAACTACATGAGAGTATACCAGATGACCATCCGCCACTGAAAGTCGGTTTGGAGAAAAGGATCGACCGAGGAGGCACCGTTATCATCTTATAATACCCCCTTATTAGAGGGACAGCGCATTTGACCTGCTGCTCACCCACAGGTCCATCTGCTAAGGTGAGCGGCTTGTACTTTTATCTAAGGATACTTGACTGTTTTATAAGGAGTCTTCATCCGATCACCTATTGAGGTTCCAGAAGTCACCCTTATCCTCTCTTCATTTTGATTAATTATTTTTTTTGGACTTTCATCATTTTGTTAGTAGCGCTGCACTGCTTTTTTTACAAACTAAAAGTGTAGGTGCTGGCTTTTCATAAACAGACACTTACCTGCTCCAGCGCTCCAGCGACGCGCCGGCCGGGGCTCCGCTCCTCTCCCCCCCTCCCCGGCCGGCGTCTTCATTCTCAGTGTGGGCACCCGGCCGTGACAGCTTTCGGCTTCACGGCCGGGCACCCACTGCGCATGCGCGAGCGGCACTGCGCATGCGCGAGCGGCGCGGCGCCGCGCCGTGTAATTGGCCAGGAGATCGCCTAGGACCTGTGACGTGTCCTAGGCGATCGCCTACAGCAGCCGCTTCCTGTAGGCGATTAAGCTGTCGCCTACAGGAAGGAGGAAGTGGGACAGGAAGTCCCACTCTTGCTGAAGCCCCCACTCCCCCCCCAAAAAATTATATGCCAAATGTGGCATGTAAGGGGTAGAGGAGTGGGTTAAGAGGAAGTTCCAAATTTGGGTGGAACTCCTCTTTAACTACGATGTGTTTCATGATTTGGCAGTGCTGGCTGCATAGGACCTCACTTTGTGTTGCTTGTTGATTGGCTTCAGGGTCTAGTATTCCTGGAGCCTTGAGCTGTTCCGGCCATATTGTTGATTGCCATTCTGATCTGAGAGGCAGTGAGCATGGTCAGGAGCGGGTGGCATGGTGAGGTTGTGATCTATCTGTGAAATGGCCCTGTTCAGTAAGTAGAATAAAATTGTCTGGTTACTAACCCCAGCCCTAAGCACTTGGTAAAAACAGTTATACAACATGCCAACCTCTCCGGCAGCCTGGGACTCCAACCTTCATTTGTTCCAGTGTTGCTTGCCCCTTCACAATCTTCAGATTTCATTCAATTCCCCCACTGTGTGCTGTTGTTCCTCCTCTGACCTCTACATCACTTCAGGAAACAGCAAGAAGTCATAGGATGGAATCATTCCCAGAAGTCCCAAATGCTGAAGATTCTGGCAAATGCTTTAATGCAGTGACAGAAGGATGGTAAGAGATGCATGCCGCCAGAAAAGTTAGCATGCTGTGTCTTTTGCCAAGGGTTTAAATCCATAACAGACAGTATCTTATTGAGTCAACTCCAAACACTCTTTCCTTGGCAAATAATCTGCAGCTTTTTGATTGTTTTTGTGCGGTCTTCAGACCTGGAAGCCTCTTGTCTGTGTTTTCTCTACCCAGGTGCATACTTAGACCTGCCAAGTGCATAACTTAGAAAAGTATGTAGAGACATGTTCCTGGTCTGTGGCTCTGCATTATGTGATCTGTGGCACAGAGAGAACCATAACTCCAATGAGTAGGCTGGAAAACATAAAATTTGAAACCTTGTAAATGCACTACAAGAAATTTCCTATTCGATTGCAATACCACCATATCTGCATTGGTAGAACAAGAACTTAGTCCAATAAAGGAAATATATTCATTCGACTTGCCCTCTGGACATTTCAGTGTTTTTTATGTATAGGGCTGTCATGGACGACCTTCCAGTGTCAGGAGAATCCGTTTCCCGGCGCGTGCGCGTTTGCCCGTGCATGCGCGAGCCAGTACGCGCTTGCGCACATGCACGCGCGTCAGTGGCGCTCGTGGCGCACGTACGGGTGTGCGCGCACGTTGACAGTGTTTGGCTCCAAGACTCCCTATATAAACAGTCTGATCCCTCACCAGCTTGCTGTCCTGTCTACAGCGTTTCCCTGGAGAACCTGCATCTGTGTACTTGTTGTTTCCTGATTACCTGACCCGGCTTCCTCTGACCTCTCTTGTTTGCAACCCGCCTCTGACCCCGGCTACGTCTGACCTCCGCACCTGCTTGACCCTTGGCTCTGTCTTTGCCCGCCTGTTATACCGACCCAGCCTGAACCTTGACTACCCCTTTGGACTTTGCTCTGGCTCTGATCTGCTCATCTGTGTTGACCCGGCTTGCCTGACCTGCTTAATTCCTGCTCCACAAGTGCCACTCCGTTGCTCCAGCCTGCTACCAGCATCCTGCCAGGACCTCAGTGCTTCATCCTGCTTCTGCTTCCAGCGACGACCCAGTCAACTACTAGGCACTTGTGCCCCTCTGTACACTTGACCCCCTGTCTGCTCTACCAGGGGCTCCTGAGTCAGAGGCTTACGAGAGGCCGCTCTCTGCACATCGGGCTCCCATCACCAGGTACGTGACAAGGGCAAAGTTCTTATGAAGTGCCACTTCATGATGATTTTTAATATATACCAACGAACGTGACATTTTTCCTTTAGAGCCCAATGAAGCCCTCTCCTGTCCTAATATAAAAATTACTTATTCTAAAAGAACTTCAATAAGTTGTAACATATGTAGCAAAAAGATAACAAAGCATTACGAAAAAAGAAAATTATTGGTACAGTTGAGATGGTATAATGTCGTGAAAAACGGTCATGTGCACGCGGCATTACACTTACTGTACATCTCACGGTACTTTTGCAAGATAATTTCTGGATCTCTCCTTTCAAGTGTACTTGTTTATTTGCCTTACATCTGCAAAGCAAAGGTTCATATGAAGGTAAATTGACTAAAACTGCTGACTTTAGCACAGCTGTAATGTATCCTTCTTAGAAATTTAGTTTTGATTTTATTTGTTGCTTGGATTTCCACTTTAATGATCAATCCATCTAAAAGTGACATTTCAATTATAAGTGAAATCTGGTTTCTCATATTGTGACTGTGGTCATGATATATCCTCTCTATAGTTTCTAGTTGTGATCCAGCCCAGCTTAAAGTTTTGAGTGTCCTTGTCCACCATAGGGCCTATAGTACGATATATCTAAAGCTAAAACAAAAAAATGGAAAACATACATAATGGTTAAAACCCTTTTTTTATTTATTTTTTTAGCTACGTATGTATAATTGAGATTTTTCTGCACTCCCTGTCCTGTAGACACAACAGGTAGTTGGATAAAATCTCTCCAAAGTGAGGGAAATCATGGGAACAAGTGTCCTCATTGGAAGATTTCCTCTTTTTTTTGTTCTGGTAACTCCACATTTTTTGAATTTTTCTCATTATCTGTTGTGGTGACACCAGGACTAATAGAGTGAATCTCCCTAGCAGGCATATAGGTGAACAAATGTGAAGGTTACATTTTGTTATAAAAAAGTTGATATTCTTGTTGCCCCATGGAAAATCTACAAATATAAAATTATGTTTCCTTGTGAGCATTCAATAGTAATCTGCAGATAACTACAAGTTTGTTCTGCCATATTTTGCTGTTTTCATACTTAAATGCTTTATTGTATTGTTGAATGTGTTCTTCATTATCTCTCCTTTTCACTGCTATTTTTCCTTATCTATGTTATGTTTTTTTTTCTAAACTCTTGTATTAAAGACCATTACACCAAAAGAACACGTCTGCATTTACAAAAGAGCTGCAGAAACATTCATAAATATATATGTGGATGTTTTTGGAGCTGATTGGACCTGAATGTACTGCAGATAAAGTTTTGTGTGAGAGGATATGTTCCTGTTCACAATGAATTTTTGTCAGCCCTCCAATGAAAGGGAATCCTCTGTTTTCTAATGTATGCAGCTCACGGCTGATAATAGAAGACAATAAGACAATAATAACAAGCACTAAGCTATAAATGTGGATAAATGTGGATAACAAGGTGAACAGAAAAATGGAAAGTTTCCTGGTAAATAATTACCCTAATTTTAATTTCCTCAGTAACTCCATGGCAGTGTACAGTTTCCTTCACTATACTGATCCTAAATAACTCCTAAATAACTCCATGGCAGCCAGCATCAGTCCTACCTTATAGAACCCTTATAGGACCCCACTGACATACAGGCTGATCTAGTGCATGAGAACTATAACTAGCCTACTCAACAATCTGGGAAGAATCCTATGCTGCCTTAACGTTAATCAGGAAAGGAAAAATATGATAAATATTTGATAATGAACATCCTGTTTTCTTAACACCATGGCAACATAGTTTTAATCGCAGCTCTTTGCTGACAGAAATTTAGGCCACAATAACAAACCGTAGTGAGCCAAAAAGGATTTAAAGGAGGACAGTCACCACATTACAAATGTCCTCCCTGCACCACGTGGCAGAAAGTCTACCATGAATTTGACATACTGCTGGTTGATTGTGTTGTCACTACCTCATGAGGAGCCTATTTGCTGAATAAGGTTGTTGGTTAGGCAGCATGATCCATGATCCTGTTCTTGCCAGAGAAAGTTACAGAGAGATGGTATAAATCTCTAATTAAAGCTGTAGCTCTTGAGTAATCTAGTGTCCTGCCTTCAACTGGCAGATAGATCTGTTCACCTTCACTCATTCAAATGTGGAGATAAACATATCTTAGTTCTCCTGAGATGCTGTAGTAACTTTGGATTGAATTTCAGCATGAACCCCTGTTGGCTGAGAGGGGCTGTCTTACATAATAAGTCCTTAATTGAACTAGATTGAGTGTGATCAAATGCAATTTAGAAAGGAAGTCCAAAACAAGTGGCAAATCCAGCTTGGGAAATCCAGATTTATTTCTCAGATCTGTGATGCAGCACCCTCTTAAAGAAACAGAATAACTTATGGGAGTACATGCCTGGAAACATTTTACCTGCTGATACTGGAATTACTGTCCCTTGAGATAGTTTATTGTCACTGAAGCAAGACATTTTTGTTGGCACAAGGTGTGGAGCACATGGCCTGAAGAGCTTGTCCTGAGAGTCTGAGGCCTTGTACACACGAGAGGATTATCCGCTGGAAACGGTCCTCCGGACCGTTCCCGCAGATAAATCCTCTGGCAGATTTTGATCTGATGGTTGTACTAACCATCAGATCGAAATCCGCGCGGAATCCATCCGCGGTGACGTGTCGCGCCGTCGCCGCGATGATGACGCGGCGACGTGCGTGACGCTGGAAGGTAAAGACTTCCCACTCATGCGTCGAATCATTACGACGCATGCGAGGGAGGGGATCGGACGGATTGATCTGGTGAGTCTGTACATTTTTATCCACTGGAAATCCATCGGCCCGAAAAATATCCACGGATAAATATCCGCTGGGCCGTACACACCACAGGATCTATCCGCTGGAACTGATCCGCGGAAAAATACCAGCGGATAGATCCTCTCGTGTGTACGGGGCCTAAGAATTTGAGGCCACCCACAACAAAGAAACTTGGAAGCATCCTGGCTTCCTGAGGTTCAGTTCTTTGCTGACCTGTGGGATAAAGACTGACTCCCTCCCCAGTAATTCCTGAGCTTCTAGCCAGTACTGTGAGGCCGCGTACACACGGTCGGACAAAACCGATGAGAATGGACCGAGGTTCAGTTTCATTGGTCCAAACCGACCGTGTGTATAGCCCATCAGTCTGTTGTCCTTCGGTCCAAAATTTTAAAACATGCTTTAAAATCGAACCGATGGCCCGCTGCCCGATCGGTCCAAACCGATGGTTAGTACAGAAAGCATCGGTTCAAAGCCTGCGCATGCTCAGAATCAAGTCGACGCATGCTTGGAAGCATTGAACTTCATTTTATTCAGCACGTCGTGTGTTTGACGTCACCGCGTTCTGACCCGATCGGTTTTTGGAACAATGGTGTGTACGCACATCAGACCATCAGGCCACTTCAGCGGTGAACCGATGGAAATGGCCCGTCGGACCATTCTCATCGGTTTGGAACGACCGTGTGTACGCGGCCTCAAAGTGTGCTACTTAGGAACTATCTAGAATTTGACTCTTGAATTATGTCCCTCTTTGTCTCATCAGAAGCTTGTCTTTAGGCAGTAACAATTTATGCCAATGGCCTGTTGTTCCATGGACAATGTGATTAATGATGGAATTACAATGTGGGACATGTTTTTTTATTTTTTTATACATTTATTTACAGTTGTTTTTTTTGTGAATAAGTAGGAGTTTAAAATTCCAAACATGTTTCTGCCCTCACAACCATAGGGTCAGGGTAGTGGGGAAGGCCCATATCCTCATCAACATGTGTGACTATTTGTTGCTCTTTGTCAACCTTAACAAAGTAGGATTTGCTC
This sequence comes from Rana temporaria, assembly GCF_905171775.1. NCBI lineage: Eukaryota > Metazoa > Chordata > Amphibia > Anura > Ranidae > Rana > Rana temporaria. The sequence goes on from NC_053491.1 coordinate 325,098,624, forward strand.
AGAGATTTGCCTGCTAAGGCACAAGTACCACAGGCCCAGCGTTAGTATTTGATTGGGCTAAATGACAAAAGGCCATTAGTCAATTTTAAATATATCTGAAAGAAAATGATGCCCCTTACCTTTTTGACAAAGGCTGGCAGCACTGTTCCTATAATGGCTGGGGGCAGGACATCGATGATCGGTTTTCTCATATACTATACCTGACACAGCAGGACATCTCGCTGTGTCATACAAGTGATTTCTTACAATAATCCCCGCTCTGCACGAATATAGCAGGTGGCGGTGTGGCAGGGGGGCGAAGTGGAGGGGCGGATTGCTGGCAGGGAGCAGAGGAGGAGGAGAAAGGAGAGAGAAGTAGGAAATCTCCTCCATTGGCATGTGACTTTGGACACATAAAGTCGCATGACAAGTCACAGCCCATTTCAATGACACCTGTTCCAATCTATGCAACTTAAAGTTGCAGCTTCTTTGAAAAGTTTCCTGCACTACTTTGATGCAACTTTTGATGCAACTTTGATCCAGAGACTGCACTCTGAATAGCACGACTTTGGGGTCCCAATAGTGTAAACATAGCCTAATACACCGGTTGCCATTTAAATACACATATAGTGATTTATTAATGAATACCTAGCTGCATTCATTTGTGTCTTGTGCAGGATGGGGAATACCTAGCTTATGCTCTCTGTACCTTTTTGAACTGTATCTACAGTGCCATAGTCATGCATCTATCTTCATAAATAACAAATTATTTAAGAATTCTGTTTCATCTTTCTGCTTTTTAAATTCCTTGATGTATTTGAGAAAACCTGTCACAGTCAAGTAATTGATTTCAGTTGATAAATTAATTTTTGCATATAAAATGTATAAGCATCCTTGTTGCCACAGTACAAAGCCATATAATACAAAGCCATGTGAGGTTCTCAGTGTTAAAATAGGGCCTAAGAGGGCCATCTTAATAGCCTCATGGTCCCCTGGGCAAAGTAATGCAGGCCCCAGGGAGTTGGAAACTTGTGGCTCGCTTAGCAGGCCGCATCAAAAGATGTGTATGGCAGGGGAGGCGAGTTAACTTTTACTGTCTTTACCACAAATGCAGAAGGGGGGAAGATTGGTTAACATTTTACTACCATGACCACCATTGCAGGTTGGGTGGAGGGGTTGCCTTTCACTGCCACCAATGCATGCCTACCTGCATTGGTGGTCCAAGCAGTGAAATGTATCCCCCACCCCCTACTCCTGCATTAATGCTAATGGCAGTGAAAGTTAACCTCCCATCCCCCAACCCTGCATCAATGGTAATGAATATTAACCCTTTCCTCAGTCACAGACCTCTCCCCACTGTGATCACTTTCAGTACATGATCACAGGCTCCAGCATCCCACCCTCTTGGCCAGGACTTTGCTTATACTCTGCTCACCAGGGCTTTTTTTTCCAGAGAATAGGTGAAGGAACTCAACAACGTCCCCACTACACCACTCACCATCAACATCACCCCCACAGGGAGACAGCATTCCTCATCAAATGGTAACTTGGACAAAACTTCACTAACTGTTGGCAGGGTCTTAATAAGGCATTGTAAAATACTATGAGTGCATTATGCACAGGGTGCAGGGTTGAGTTGTGCGCTACATACAGAGTGCAGAGTTCAGTTGTGCACTATATACAAAGTGCAGGGTTCAGCAGTGCATTACACACATTGTGCAGAGTTCAGGAGTGCACTATAAACAGAGTGCAGAGTTCAGGAGTGCACTATAAACAGAGTGCAGTGTTTAGTAGTGCGCTGTGTGCAGGGTTCAGGAGTGTGCTATGAACAAAGTGCAGGGTTCAAAAGTGCGCTGTATACAGAGTGCAGGGTTCAGGAGTCCGCTATGCACAGAGACAGAATGCACAGTTCAGAAGTGCACGCTGCACAGAGTGCACAGTTCAGAAGTATGCGCTGCACAGAGCACAGAGTTCAGGAGTGAGCTACACACTATTAAAAATAATAGTAAGTACTGTAGTACTGAAATATACAACATTTCACATTTGCCTTGGTGGCCATTAAAGTAAAATTAAGGCAACCCATTTTACTGTTTTGGATAGAGTAGTAAAGATTATAGCCCCTGTCAGATTTTTTTTTCCTTGCTATTTTTGTCACATGGAAATTCCCCTTCAATTCCAGTCCTGTAGCCAAATCAGGAAGTGAGGAAATTCCTCCAAAGTGAGGGAATTCCTGGTCGGCACCAGAACTATTTTTTTCACTGGAAAATTTACTCTCTATTTCCTTTCTGATGACAGCCCACAATTTTGGATTTTCTTTTACTTTGACTCTTGATGATAAAGGTAAACATGACAAATAGAGGGAGGTAAATCTCAATAACTGGGGCACAGACAGCAATAACAGCCTGACAAGTGTTCTAATCCATCTCCAATCTATCTAAAACAAAAAATGTTGCATTAGTTACAGTGCTTGAAAAAGTATTCATACCGTTGCAATTTTCCTTATTTTGTCATGTTACAACCAAAAATGTAAATGTATTTTATTGGGATTTTATGTGATAGACCAACACAAAGTGGCACATAATTGTGGAAGAAAAATGGTTAATGGTATTCAATTTTTTTTTTTTTACAATTAAATATCTTAAAAGTGTGGAGCACATTTGTATTTAGCCCCCTTTACTCTGATACCCCTAACTAATATCTAGTGGAACCAATTGACTTGAGAAGTCCCCTAAATAGTAAATAGAGTCCCCCTGTGTGTAATTTAATAGATTTAATAAAGCTGTTCTGTGAAGCCCTCTGAGGTTTGTTAAAAGAACCTTAGTGAACAAACAAAATCATAAAGGCCAAGGAACACACCAGACAGATCAGGGATAAAGTTGTGGAAAAGTTTAAAGCAGAGTTAGCTTCTAAATAAATATCCCAAGCTTTGAATATCTCACAGAGCACTGTTCAATCCACTATCCAAAAATGGAAAGAGCATGGCACAACTGCAAACCTATCAAGACATGGCTGTCTACCTAAACTGACAAGCCGAGCAAGGAGAGCATAAATCAGAGAAGCAGCCAAGAGGCCCATGGTAATTCTAAAGGAGCTGCAGAGATCCACAGTTTAGGTGGAAGAATCTGTCCACAGGACAACTATTAGGCCCCATACACACGATAGAATTTATCCGCGAATACGGTTCAGCGGACCGTATCCGCGGATAAATCCTCTCTAAGATTTCAGAGGATTTCTATGTGATGGCGTGTACACACCATCGCATTGAAATCCGCGCTGAAATCCTCTGCCGATGACGTGTCGCGCCGTCGCCGCTATTATGACGCGGCGACGGGCGCGACGCTGTCATATAAGGAATTCCACGCATGCGTCTATTCATTACGGCGCGTGCGGGGAATCCCTTTGGACGGATGGATCCGGTAAGTCTGTACAGACGAGCGGATCCATCCGTTGGAATGGATTCCAGCAGATAGATATTCTGTGCATGTCGACAAATATTTATCTGCTGGAAATCCATTCCAGGGGAGATTTATCTGCGGATAAATATCCGTTGGCGTGTACACACCATAGGATCTATCCGCAGAAACCCATTTGATGGGATTTATCTGCGGATAGATTCTATGGTGTGTATGGGGCCTTAGTCGTGCACTCCACAAATCTGGCCTTTATGGAAGAGTGGCAAGAAGAAAGCCATTGTTAAACGAAAGCCATAAGAATTTCCATTTGTGAGAAGCCATGTGGGGAACAAAGCAAACATGTCGAAGAAGGTGCTCTTTTACTTTTTGGCCTGAAAGAAAAACGCTATGTGTGGCGGAAAACTGACACTGCACATCACCCTGAACACACTATCCCCAAGTGAAACATGGTGGTGGCAACATCATGTTGTGGGAATGCTTTTCTTCAGCAGGGACAGGGAGCTGGTCAGAGTTGATGGGAAGATGGATGGAGCCAAATACAGCGCAATCTTAGAAGAAAACATGTTAATGTCTGCAAAAGACTTGAGACTGGGGCAGAGGTTCACCTTCCAGCAGGACCATGACCCTAAACATACAGCCAGATCTACAATGGAATAGTTTAGATCAAAGCACATTCATATGTTAGAAAGGCCCAGTCAAAGTCTAGACCCACATCTGTGGCAAGACATGAAAATTGCTGTTCACAGACACTCTCCATCCAATTTGACAGAGCTATTTCATAAAGAAGAATGGGCAAAAATGTCACTCTCTAGATGTGCAAAGCTGGTAGATACATACTCAAAAAGACTTGAAGCTGTAATTGCATTGAAAGGATGTTCTACAAAGTATTGACTCTGGATGGCTGAATACAAAGGCACACCACACTTTTCAAATATTTATTTGTAAAAAAATTGAAAACCATTTATCATTTTCCTTCCACTTCACAATTATGTGCCACTTTAAGTTGGTCTATCAGAAAAAATCCCACTAAAATACATTTACACTTTTGGTTGTAATGTCGCAGCAGTTAAGATGGCTGAATTTAAACAATATGGCTGCATTGAACAAAAGCAGTTTCTGATAATTCTGACACCATAGCACCTGCATTTAAAAACTAGATCACCCCCCCCCTACTTTCCCTCCTTCTCTTCCTGTAGGCACTATACATGGCTTGACATTTCAGTTTGTCAATCAGTTAAGGAGGAAGTTAGCTGTATACGATAATTGTGAAACTTAAGCCTCGTACACACTATCGGACTTCCAGCGGACTTTTCCTTGGATTTTTGTGTGAAGGGGCATTGGTATGCATACACACGGCAGAACATTCTCAGCCAACATACAGCAAATCACTTGGTTTTTCAGCTCTTCTTCTGCTATTGTTGTCTGATGTTTACCATTGGTTCGGAGCATGCGTGTTTGTACTTTAGATTTTAGTCCGATGGATTTGTGTACACACGATTGCTAGATCCGACGGAACATGTCTGAAAATTTGAGAGCATAAACAGCCAACATTTGTTGTGGGAAAATCCGACAACAATTGTCCGATGGAGCATACAGACGGTCATATTGTCCGGTAAAACGTGTCCGTTGGACCATTGTTGTTGGAAAATCCGATCGTGTGTATGGACCTTTATTATGGGACTTTACAAATTCCAGAATGGCTTAAAAGTGAGACAAATAACGGAAGCTAACTATGTATTCAGTGAAAAACGCAAATACTACGTGATAACTAGTTTTAAGTACAGTATAACTTGCCCAGATACTAATACGTAAAGAATTCTAAATATGTGTATCTCTATGATTGGTTAAATGAACCAGGAGTTTTTTCCTTAGAGGAAATATGTAATTTGTGATGCAACTGTTAATATTTATACCATGAACGGTATAGACGGTGCTCATTCTTTAGAATGCTAGTTCAGCGAGCCTTCACCAATGAATAAAAGGTTTGTTTTCCTAAAAGTCCCTCACTGGTTTTCTAGAACTGTTTGCTGCTATATTTCCATGACAAAATGTGGAAAATTTCAAGGGATATGAATAATTTTTCAAGGTATTGTACAGATGATCACTTGAGTTGAAACTTGCAAATCTGAGTTTTTTTTAACAGTGGTACAAGTAAACATTTCCCAATTGTATCAAAAATTACTTTTGGGTAAACTTTACTCTAACGTACATGTAGCACTTACTGAAAAAAGATTGCTTCCCTTTAAAAGTCTAATTCAATTTGAAGGTCCTAGACTTCGCATGTTTTTTTAATGATATTGTGGTGTGATTACAAAAAATATAAGCATATTTGGCCATTGCAACATACCATAACCTTGAAATAATCTCTTAAAAGAAACATTCTAAGACACAGCGGAATACTAGGGGGAAGGCATATATTGTGCTAGGCTGAGCGGCTTAGTGTCATTTATTCAGTTCAATTCTCCACCATACTTTTCATTCTGAGCATATTCCACATTGTAAAATCTTCCAGTTATTTCTTAGTTTGTAGAAATATTGATGTGCAACTTTTTTTTTCTCCAGATTGACTCATAAAAATGGTCAGCATTGTGATTTTATAATACCTGTTTCATAAATGTGATGGTTGCTACATTGTGTTCTCAGATGCAGCACGTCAATGATTGACTTCTTGTGAGATAAAGAAGCTTAGGAGTCTCATTGATATTTTCTAATGTGCTTTAGAGTGCAAGGGAGGCCAAAATTCACCTAGGCAAGTTAGAACAACTGTTGGCAAATAGAGCATTTGCTGATGTGCAGAAAAATACTTGTAAAAGAATTGTACAGTATTTTAAATCTTATGGACACAGATGGGCTAACCTGTATGACAGGGGGATGACCAAGATGAGCAGTGTACATGTGTTAACTGGTTCACATTAGTACTGATTTATGGAACGTATAGGAAATGAAACAGAACTGTTACAGAACTGTTACTTGGATTTGTCACTAAAAGCTTTGGCTGAAAATTAACATACTGTATTTGCTGGCATATAAGACTACCTTTCACACTTAAAAAAACTGTCCAAAAAACAGGGGTCGTCTTATACTCCGGGTCAGCTGCTCGGATGCCTGCTGGATGTGCGGTAATACTGTATGCAGCTTCGGCTACATACAGTATATACCGCTTAGCTAATCCCGGTGTATTCAAATGAATACAGAGCTCGGATTGGAATAACAACCTCTGCCTATCCAAGCAGGCTACATACAGTAGCCTGCTCGGATTGGCTTTGAGAGTCAGAGAGGCGTGGGCTGATGATGTTACAGCCTCTGCCAATCAAAGCAGGCTTTGTATTCATTAATAGATTACATCGCTCCCTGTGATTGGCTCCAGCTCCAGCAAGAAGGAAGAATATGTCTCCAGCTCCAGCAAGAATGAAGAAGAATATGGCTCCAGAAGGAAGAAATATGAAGCGTCAGAAGCCTCGGAAGGGGGGGGGGGTCATCTTATACGGTGAGTACAGGCAAAAAAACTTACAAAAATGTAAAATTAGGGGGTCGTCTTATACGCCCGGTCGCCTTATACGCCGGTCGCCTTATACACCGGCAAATACGGTCTTTTAAAATTCTAGGTGATGTCTAATTTACTGCTAGCTCTTGATGGTCCTTTAAGGCAGTGGTCATCGGATGATGGGGGAAAGCTTACTGAGGAGAAACAGGAAGTGAGAAATTCAGACAAAGAAAAAAAAATATTTAGAAGGGAAATTGAAGGAAAAGGTAAGTGAACCAACAATGCACTCGCTTAAAGGAACCTATTTAGAAAATAAAAAATGAACCTTTACAACCCCTTTAAAGCAGTGGTCATCACTCATCAACCATGTCCTCAGGGCCCACTAACAGGCCAGCTAGGTTTTATGTATTACCTTGGGGAGATGCAGACTAGAATACTGCAATCACTGAGAAGCAAATGATATCACCTGTGGTGTATTTCAGTTATCTTGCAAACCTGGCCTGTTAGTGGGCACTGAGGACAGGGTTGATTACCACTGCCTTAAAGGACCATCAAGAGCTAGCAGTAAAAGGTTAAATTAGACAACACCCAGAATATTAAAGTATGTTGATTTTCAGCCAAAGCTTTTAGTGACAAATCCAAGTAACAGCTCATTTCCTATACGTTCCATAAATCAGTCCTAATGTGAACGAGGCTGAGATGTAACTACTAGCTACAGATGGGGCGTACAAATCAGATGCACCTGTTTGCTCCATACTATTTCATGCCGCTGTGCTTTTTCAAGTGAAAAGTTGTTTAACACATTTACGATTAGAACATGTATTGATTTCTAAATTACCCGCCATAGTTTTTCACAAGCTTTTATGCATCAGTTGATCCAGCACGTTTGAACTGTAGGAAGCTCAGGCTGAATGAGCAACTCTTGTCAAAAGCATCAGACTTGATAAACCACGGTGGGAGCATTCCTTGTGATTTTAATTGAATCAGTTTGATACATGTCCCACATTGAGAGTGCAGGCTTTTTTATTCAGAATCTTGATTTCCAAATTTCACTTCTGTTCTTCAGGCAGTGCACTGACAGATGAGTGAACCTGTGCTAAAACATTCCAACGTGATCTATTTAAAGTGGAGCAATCAGGCAAACTTGCAGAATCTACTCTTAGGTATGTAAAGGATACTATCCAAAGTGTAGTTTCAGTAACAAGGAGATTTTTCGTAAGTATTTGAAACATCCCTTCTCTTTGTATAGGTATCTAAGGTATTATGTTGAGCTGTTTTACTGGATTTCAGCTTTAAAACTCAACTCCCAGCTTAACTCTCCTTTCTCCATTTGTCCAACCCCTGCCCCTCCATTCCTGGAGGACTGTAATATGGCAGTCCTCTAAAAGTGCTTCAGTATTCCATGAGAGAAATCCCATGGTGCAGTCCCATGATGTCCCACATGTGTTGGAATGTTGGCCCTATTGGAAACTATTTGGAAGTGAGTATAGAAGGCTAAGTTTTTTTTCTTATTGTTATACTAGTTAGAGCAGCCTTTCTCAACCGTTTAAACACTGATAACCCCTTGAAATAATTTTCAGGGCTCAGGGACCCCCTGCTAAAAATGACTATATCTTCAACTCATGATACATTAGTATGTTAGTCAGTGGGAAAAATGCTCCTTGCACATGTGGAGATAGGGAAGAATTACCCTCTTACAGCTAGCTACCAAGATCAACAGCGTCAGTATGAACTTATATGAGAGGCTGAAATTGCTCAATGCTCAAGGAACCTTAGTTGAGAAACCCTGGGTTAGAGGATCATTTTATTAAAGCAAAAAACAATGCTGGAGTTGAGCTTTAAAGGGTAAAAAATAGCAAATAAAGAAAAAATAATATAGTTATTGCGACACTAATCATATTGTAATTAAATGGTATTAAAAATTACCTTTCCTTTTCAATCTGCAGCCACTGTAATTTTCTGAGAATACATTCCAATATGGATACCTGGAGTTGTTCTGTACATAGAGTGTATACTGACCACTCCCCAGAAACATAATTTCCTGCTTGTGTGTTTGGCTCACCAATTTTCCCAGAAGTCTGCCTAAGATACAAGTCAGATTTCAGGCATCCTCTGCAACAAAAAATTAATTTTTGGAGAGATACTTTCAATAGGAGCACATATAAAGGGATGAAGGTCCAGCATATTTCCTCATTAGAGCTCTGCATCTGCACACCTGACAGTTTTTCTTTTACTTAATTTCTTTTTATTTGATTTTAAGATTACTTATACATCAGACAATTATTTTAACAGGTAACCATCTAGCATTATACAAACAGAAAAAAGAAAGAGAAGACAACATACTATAATCAGTACTAAACATATTCTTAGCCTGTATAATCAGATGTACCTGATATCTTCTAAGTCTTGTAACCCTGTATCCAATCACCCCCCCCCTCCCTCCCCCCAACTACCTAAGGGAGCGTACTACCCCATTTGTTAATCCACTAAGCGGACAGGCGAGCACAGAAGAGAGGGGGAGTCCGTCCTCTACCCTTGTCTCTTGTGACGATACTTGTGATCACATGCCCTATATCGCCAATCCCCATTAGAGCACCCATCAACCATACTCCCACCGCAATAGGTGACAGCCACTTCTAACGGGAGAGGGAGGAGGGGGGGGTGGGAAAGGGGGGGGGCGCGTTACCCTGGAGTCCCTTCCTCAAGTGCCATCCTCATATGTTCCACACCGCCCTCTGCCACGGCCCCCATATGCTAGTGAATTTCCCATAGTTCCCCTGTCTAGTAAAATATACTCTCTCATTTGAAATTGTTAGATTCATAGTCGCTAACCAGTTATCTACCGACGGGGGCGTCTGCGCCTGCCATTTTTGGGCTATCGTTTTTCGTGCCTGGAAAAGGCACCTCAATATAGCTTCCAAGCTGCCCTGAGGTACACACCTGACAGTTAATTATGAAACCACTCCCATTAGACCCACTCGGTACAGAGACACAGACACACACACATGGATATTACTTCAGAATAACAAAAAGGTAGGAATCTGCAACATAGGTTGTGAAAATCCTTGCAATGTACATTGATCACCTAGAGGCGAATGTATTTTTCTCAACAAAAGTGGAGTTGCACTTTAAAGGATAAATTCACCTTTATCCTTTAAAAAAAAGTACATCTTTTTGCAGGTAATGCCTGGAAAGCATTTCACCCATGATATAAGCAGAACATGGGGGCCAGCAGGACTCCTGCAGACTTGTCTGTGTATCTGTCTGCTCATACCTCATTACACACTGACAGGAAGAGACAATGAACTACTAAAGTGCTCCACAGCTCCATGATAGTTCATTGAGAACGACAAGCTGACAGCTGAAAAGTTTGTCGGTACTTGTAGTTACCCATTCTCAGAACTGGAGCTCTGCACAGCTGGGTTTTTCTTTTTTTTAAATAGTGACAGTGAGTGGGGGCAGAAAATCTCCCACTTGCTGTCACTAGATGTATTGGGGAGATGCTGAATGAGTAGGAACATGTCAGATGTAGACATGTGCGGTTTGTTTTGTTTTAAACAGATATTCGGGCAAATTTTTCTTTATTCTGAGATTTGCATATATCCAAATAACTGAATTACAGTATAAAGAAAATGTTCTGATTATTCCGAACAACAAAACTAAATTCAAATCGAATTTTACATCGAACTCCAGTCGAATTCTAACAGTAAACATGTTTCTGAAATCAAAGACTGTGTGTGTTATTAGAGTGCCATTTTGAAATAATGCTGTTTTTGATAAGCCAAAGGTGATTTAAAGAATTATTGTAATCATTTGCAGAAGATTTTTCTTTTGTTTCCTCACTTTGCCACATTTTAATTAAAAAAAAAAATATATATATATATATATATATATATATATATATATATATATATATATATATATATATATATATATTGTGGCAGCAGGCAGGTTAGATTCCCTGGTTGCATCCAGGATGCGGTATATATCTGTCCTAGGTTCAGGCTTTATGCCAGTTTGTACCTCTAGGGGGGAGTGTTGGGTGTCCTGTTGGGAGGACTTGATGAGCCCAGCTGAATTAAGTGGGCTCATAAAGTCCTCTACAAAAACTCCCAGCATGCAGGAGAGATTCTCCAACCTGGAACCAGATCTGTGTGAATAGTCTGGGGAGTGTGATCTCTGTGCGGTGAGACAAAGTCTGTGTGGCCACTACTACTAAGACTCTAAACAGCAGGGAGTTAGAGAAAGCACTAGGCTGTACCCAGGTGTTAGTCAGGGACACCAACGTGTTTAGTGAGCAGTCAAGTGACCAGGGTTTCTTTTTGTGTTTCTTTTGTTTTCTGTGATATTTCTTTTTTGTATATAGTTCAAATAAAACCTCACCTTTTTGTTTTCCACTTACCATTGTCTGCTGTGCCTAACTTTTTGTGTGCTGAACCCATCCAGGGGGTCACACACACTTGCTGCCGGGCTAACCCCCTCACAAAATATATATATACACACGTTTTCCTATTCAACCGATTATAAATTTATCGATTCTGATGTTTCAAAATCGAAAAAAAAATAAAATTCAAAGAAAATTGGAAAAAGACATAGCACAAATTCCAAATACGAATTCCGAATACATGAGTGGTAGAGGAAGTTGACTGGCCTACACAGAGTCCTGACCTCAACCCCATAGAACACTTTTATGAGGTATTAGAGCCGAGACTGCGAGATAAGCCTTCTTATCAGTGCCTGACCTCAAAAATGTCTTCTGGAAGAATGGTCAAACATTCCCATAGACACATTCCTAAACCTTGTGTATAGCCTTCCCAGAAGACGTGAAGCTGTTATAGCTGCAAAGAGTTGGCCAATTCAATATTGAACCCTACAGACTAATGCCGCATACACACCATCACTTTATGTGATAAAAAAAAAAAAACATTTTCTGTGAAGTAAAAAACGACGTTTTTGAAACTTCAATTTTCAAAAACGGCGTTGCCTACACACCATCGTTTTTTCACAATGCTCTAGCAAAGCGAGGTTACGTTCACCACTTTTTTCCATTGAAGCTCGCTTCATAACTAGCTTCTGGGCATGCGCGGGTTTAAAAACGTCGTTTTAAACGTCGTTTTTTGCTACACATGGTCAATTTCTGTGAAGTAAAAAACGACATTTTGAAAAACGACACATAAAATTGAAGCATGCTTCAATTTTTTTTGTCATTTTTCACAAGACATAAAACGACGTTTTCCCCCACACACAGCCATTTAAATTGACGTTTTTAAAAACGTCGGTTTTTTTCATCACATAAAGTGATGGTGTGTACGCGGCATTAGACTGAGATGCCATTAAAGTTCATGTGCGTGTAAAGACAGGTGTCCCAATACTTTTGGTAATATAGAGTATCTATCTATTCTCACAAAAGTGAAAATAACATTGTGTGTAAATACCAGAAATAGTTGGTATATATTACATTTGAATAATCCCCAATACACTCGCTAAAATGTTAGGTTGGTAGAAGTGTTTTGGTTGTTGAAATGAGCAAGAAGAAGTAGAACAGGGAATTGTGTCAATTGCAATGCACCAGGTATTTCTTAGTACATTGTAATGTGTACTATCACTGTCTGACAAGGTCTTCAGTGACCTCATCTTCCCTGCAGAAACTCTAGTTTTATAAAATGTAAGCTAACCATATAAAAGTTTTAATACCCCAAAAATAATAGCAGGTGAGAATTTCAAATACAACAAAAATGTCAACCGTTTCAGCCAATTTATAACTAGCTTTATAAAGCAAGGAGCACATGGAAAGGATTTTTCTCCAAACAAACAATACAAGTTTCGTAGCACACCAACTAGCCAGAAAAAAATAAAAATTTTTTTTTTTTTAAAGTAGTCAGCTTAAGCCTAGGTTCACACTGCTGCGAATTCAAAATCGCGGTAAAATGCACAAATTTAACCGCGATTTCGCCGCAATTTTGCCACGATTTCGGCCGCAATTTAATGTAAATCGCGGCCCGAAATCGCAAAAAGTAGTACAGGAACTACTTTTTGAAATCGCAGATGCGGCATCGCACTGATTAGGACAGTGCCATTGCCGACAATTGCCGCCGATTTGAGATGCGATTTGACATGTCAAATCGCATCTCAAATCGTTCCAAATCGTACCCAGTGTGAACCAGGGCTAAATCAATTTATTGCTGGAGAGTTTGCTGGAAAACGTTTGTATTGTTTTTCTTGAGAATCTGAAATGCAGGTTGCTAAAGTTTGAGCAAGACTATCAGATGACCCCCCCTGGATGTACTGCAGGCGTCTTCCAGTTTTGTTTTATTTAATCAGATTAATTTTGCAAGCATATACAGAAAACAGGTAAAAAAATAGAAGGCACCAAGGCCACTGATCATCCATTTACATCAGTTTACATCTGCATTCGTCAAAATTCAATTTTTTGAAACAAATCAAAGCTCTATTTTTCTTCCGTTAAAAAAAAACTGATCAAACGAAAGACGGATGTAAACTGACAAACGGTCCATTTTTTCCATCCGTTTTTGCATTGGTAGTGAATGTAAAAAAATAACGTATGAGAAACTGATGAGCAGCTGATGAAACACTGATAAAAAACTGATGAGCAGCTGATGAAAACAAATGAAAACTTCATCAGTTTTTTCTTTGAAAAGATTTGTCCCGATACCACTTTTTTAGGACCGAGTACAAGTACTGATACTTTTTTTCATGTACTCGCCGATACCGATTACCGATACTTTTTTTTAAAATGCAGCCATGTGTCCCCAAAATGCAGCCATGTGTCCCCCCAAATGCAGCCTTGTGTCCCCCCAAATGCAGCCTTGTGTCCCCAAAATGTAGCCATGTCTCCCCCCAAATGCAGCCATGTGTCCCCAAAATGCAGCCATGTCTCCCCCCAAATGCAGCCATGTGTCCCCAAAATGCAGCCATTTCTCCCCCCAAATGCAGCCTTGTGTCCCCAAATGCAGCCATGTCTCCCCCCAAATGCAGCCTTGTGTCCCCAAAATGCAGCCATGTCTCCCCCCAAATGCAGCCATGTGTCCCCAAAATGCAGCCATGTGTCCCCAAAGAGCAGCCATGTTTCCCCGCAAATGCAGCCTTGTGTCCCCAAAATGCAGTCATGTCTCCCCCCAAATGCAGCCTTGTGTCCCCAAAATGCAGCCATGTCTCCCCCCAAATGCAGCCTTGTGTTTCCCAATATCAGCTTTGTGTAGGTCTCCCCCCAAATGCAGCCTTGTGTCTCCCAATATCAGCTTTGTGTAGGTCTCCCCCCAAATGCAGCCTTGTGTCTCCCAATATCAGCTTTGTGTAGGTTTCCCCCGCCGTCTAGTTGTTTGGCGCTCAGGGAACATAACAGCATTTGAATAGCTGTGTGTTCCCCGCCGCACGTCATCATAGCCCCTCCCCCTTGTCCAGGCACTTTGATAGACAGATCACCCGTCCAATCCTGGAACAGGTGATCTGTCTATCAAAGTGCCCGGATAAGGGGGAGGGGCTATGACGACGCACGGCGGGGAACACACAGCTATTCAAATGAAAGCTGTTATGTTCCCTGAGCACCGAACAACTAGACGGTGGCAGCGGCAGCAGCTCTCCTCCAGTGGCATGTTATACATACCCGAGGACTGCTTTGCTCTCCCCCTCCTCTCCGCCTCCCTCTCCGCCTTTCCCCCCGCCCCCTCAGTCTCCTCTCTGACCGCTCCCCGCCCCCACTCAGAGGAAAAAAAAGAAAGTATCGGTGAAGCATCGGGAGCATTTGCGCAAGTACAAGTACTCGCCCAAATGCTCAGTATCGGTCCCGATACAGATACTAGTATCGGGACAACCCTAACAGGTACATTATATGATTGATTCTTATCTATTTTTAATCGTTTTTAAAGGGAATCAGTTAACTATTATGTCTCTATACCCTGTAAACAGTCATTTCAGCATACATTTTTTATTTATTTACAATTCCTTTAATTAAATTATATAAAATGTATGACTGTATGTATGTCTTTACTTTTAATGGAGGATTTGTGCTTATTGATTGGTAAAAGGCATACGCAATGGTTTTTGGTTTTATGGCTACCAGAATATTTTTTTTTTCAATAACTAGGGATTCTGGCTAGTCTGGTTGTCCACTGAAAGTACTGAGTATGTCTGACCCTAAACCAAACCAGGATACCCACTAGGAATTCATACTGGTCTTGACTAGTATTTACTGTGACCCCTGTGACTAGAACTCTTCCTGAGTGGACACTTGGGCATAAACGATTATATCAGCCCCAAAACTAAAGGTTTTCTCACAGTCTAAGTCTATACAGTCATGACTTACATATCATTCTCTAGCTCGTGCTTGGACCAAGGGGTAATGCTATACCATCTCCAAAACTAGGGGTTTGGAGGTAATATTGCTTAAATGATAAGCTTTGTCATGTCAGGGTTGGCTCAGCTGTCGGATAATTGCCAGTACTCATTGTTCCACAGTGACCACCTGTTGATCAGCTCCTGCTTGTCAGTCAAGCCCACAGCCAGCCCCTTCTGGCCATGTAAACTGCCAGGTTCATTTTATAAATTGCCTTTGCCTTGGTCAACATATCTAGAGACTCTCTTCCGTGTTG
The DNA here is from genome assembly GCF_905171775.1 of Rana temporaria. Classification (NCBI taxonomy): domain Eukaryota; kingdom Metazoa; phylum Chordata; class Amphibia; order Anura; family Ranidae; genus Rana; species Rana temporaria. The sequence goes on from NC_053491.1 coordinate 325,114,109, forward strand.
CTGTTGAAGACTTGCCTGGCTGACGTCCCTACTGGTTCCTGATCCGGTCTGCTGCCTCTAACTATGCTGATCTCTGGCTTCCTGATTTCCTCGCTTGTTCTGACTACCCGATGTGGCTACCAAATCCTAGCTATGTTTTGACTATGTTTACTAGTTGTACCATTGTTTAACATTTTATTAAAAGGTGTGATTTTGACAGCATTTTCTGTCTCAGTCTGTTTCATGGTTCCTGACAGTAGGCGAAGGCCATGAATTCAGAAGATGCAGGCAATCCACCTAGTGGTAATATTTTTTCCAGGTTGAATGAGCAGGATCACTGTATGCTGTATGTAGGCTATCCCTGCTGATGCCCTAGTCTCTGTTCTCATTCAAAGAGTTTTCTTTATTTTCATGACTATGAAAATTGTAGATTCACACTGAAGGCATCAAAACTATGAATTAACACATGTGGAATTATACATAACAAAAAAGTGTGAAACAACTGAAAATATATTTCATATTCTAGGTTCTTCAAAGTAGCCACCTTTTGCTTTGATTACTGCTTGGCACACTGTTGGCATTCTCTTGATGAGCTTCAAGAGGTAGTCACCTGGCGCAGCACCCCATCACTCTCCTTCTTGGTCAAATAGCCCTGAGGCCCCGTACTCACGACCAAACATGTCTGCTGAAACTGGTCCGCGGGCCAGTTTCAGCAGACATGTTTGGCCGTGTGTAGGCCCGAGCGGACCTTTTTCGGGCGGATCGGACAGGTTTCCAACGGACAACTGTTTCCTGGACTTGCTTTAAAATAGTCCGCTGGAAACCTGTCCGCCCGGACATGTACGGTCGTCTGTACAGACCTACCGTACATGTCCTGCCGCCCGCCATCCCTCGCATGCGTGGAATGACTTTGACGCATGCGTGGAAGCATTTTAAAGGCAGGCCGCCCACGTCGCCGCGTCATTGTCGCGGCGGCACCGCGTCATCGACGCGGCGACACCGCGGACACACCCCGCGTATTGTTTACGCGCGGACCTCTGTTCGATGGTGTGTACAGCCATCGAACAGAAGTCCCCGGGCAGTCCTCGGGCAGACATGTCCGATGAAAACGGTCCGCGGACCGGTTTCATCGGACATGTATGCTCGTGAGTACTCGGCCTTACACAGCCTGGAGGTGTGTTTGGGGTCATTGTCCTGTTGAAAAATAAATGATGGTCCAACTTAACGCAAACCGGATGGAATAGCATGCCACTGCAAGATGCTGTGGTAGCCATGCTGGTTCAGTATACCTTCAATTTTGATTAAATCCCCAACAGTGTCACCAGCAAAGCACTCCCACACCATCAGACCTCCTCCTCCATGCTTCACAGTGGGAACCAGGCATGTAGAGTCCATCCGTTCACCTTTTCTGCGTCGCACAAAGACACAGGGGTTGGAACCAAAGATCTCAAGTTTGGACTCATCAGACCAAAGCACAGATTTTCACGTGTCTAATGTCCATTCCTTGTGTTCTTTAGCCCAAACAAGTCTCTTCTGCTTGTTGCCTTTCTTTAGCAGTGGTTTCCTAGCAGATATTCTACCATGAAGGCCTGATTCACACAGTCTCCTCTTAACAGTTCTAGAGATGTGTTTGCTGCAAAAGGTGGCTACTTTAAAGAACCTAGAATATGAAATATATTTTCAGTTGTTTCACACTTTTTTGTTATGTATAATTCCACATGTGTTAATTCATAGTTTTGATGCCTTCAGTGTGAATCTAAAATTTTCATAGTCATGAAAATAAAGAAAACTCTTTGAATGAGAAGGTGTGTCCAAACTTTTGGTCTGTATTGTATGTGTGGTTCTGCTCCGCTTCCCCAGTGATTTGGGGGTGATCCAGTTCAATGCAGAGGGTTTCTCAACCAGGTTGGGATATACCTTGAGATGCTGCCCCAGGCGTTCCCCACGGACAGAAGCAAAGTAGGCTTCATCATTTTTTTGCTTTCCTTAGAGCCTTGGCTTGGGCAAACCCTCTATGGGAGATGCAAAAACCCATTGTCCTGAGTTACCCAGAGTTTGTGGCTCCCTTTAAAAGGGTATTTGACGTTCCCGCACGCCTGGGTGGCACAGAACATAAATCACCTGACTCCACCCATATATATAGGCTCTCCCAGCAGGCCAAGGGATTCAAGAAACCCCTGCCTATTGGCTGAGATACCCCATATACCCCTAACCTGACCTTGAGTTGTTCTTCTCATATCTAGTACCTCCAAGTGCCCGACCACCTAGTGGTAGAAGACAAAAGTACAACAAGGGCAAACTTAGGGAGAAATCAATGGATCTCTAAGGCCCCGTACACACGAGGAGACATGTCCGATGAAAACGGTCCGCGGACCGTTTTCATCGGACATGTCTCCTGGGAGCTTTTGGTCTGATGTGTGTACACACCATCAGACCAAAATCCCCGGGGACAGAGAACGCGGTGACGAAGAAGACACCGACGTTCTCAAACACGGAAGTGCAATGCTTCCATGCATGCGTCGAATCAATTCGAAGCATGCGCAGGATTTCGGGACGCTGGTTACACGTCATAACCAGTGGACATGTCCGATTAGGTGTACTAACCATCGGACATGTCCGACGGACATGTTTCCAGCGGACAAGTTTCTTAGCTTGCTAAGAAACCTTTGTCCGCTGGAAACCTGTCCGCTAGGCCGTACACACGGTCAGACATGTCCGCGGAAACTGGTCCGTGGACCAGTTTCAGCGGACATGTTCGACCGTGTGTATGCTGCCTAACAATTTAACTATAGTAGCTTCCCCTGCTAAGGAATTTGGTGAGGATCTCCCTGACTAAACCCCCTAGCGCTACATCCTCCCCCTGCTCAAGAAACAATGTCTCAGAGACATTGAGACAATTTGAGCTCCCAAACCTGAGAGTGGATGTCCTGGCAAAACTGGGATGGGTAGGGGTTGCAGGGCAGGATCTAGAGTCCAACAAAAAAAGAAGGTGGGAAACAGATTGTCGGGAATTTATAATTTAAGCAACGTCCAACTGACCCAAAAAGAGATTAATATATTGCACCTTGGTCTGAAATGTTGTCTGAAAAGACCCATCAGTAAATTTGACCTATACATTGATGTACATAAATACATGAGGAAACTTAGTATTAAAAAATACTTCCTAAACAAAAATTCAAATCAAGCGGAAACTCACACAGTATAATAAAGAATTGATAGCCCTGGTTGAACATGGTTACCAATCACGTCTTGGGCCGCAGGTTGAACACCCCTAACCTACTGTATTTAACCATGATTGCAAAATATTCCCAAGTTGCCTTAACGTTTCTGTTTGCAATTTTCTGCTGTGTAGTTTTCTTGCTTTCAACATATCATAGAGGGGAAAATCAGGGGCGTGAATACATTTTTTTTTACTGCAATTACAGCTGCAAGTCTTTTTGGATATGTCTCTACAGCCAATGGCAGCCATCCGAAATGTTTGGGCCCCTTACACAGCTTAAGCCTGTGCCCATCACCACCCCCCCCCCCTCGAGCCTGACCACCATCTCACCAGAAGGGCCATCCCAGCTGTATTTATACTGAGATTAAATTACACACAAGTGGGCTCTATTTTATTATTAGGTGAATTCCGCAGACAATTTGTTCCAATCAAATTTAAGTTAGGGTATCAGAGTAAAGGGGGCTGAATATAAATGCACGCCACACTTTTTACATATTTATTTATAAAGAATTTTGAAAAACATTTATCATTTTCCTTCCACTACACAATTATGTGCCACTTTGTGCTGATCTAGCATATAAAATCCCAATAAAATGCATTTATGTTTTTGGTTGTAACATGACAAAATGTGGAAAATTTCATAGGGTCTGAATACTTTTTCAAGGCACTGTCTATCTGGAGACCCAAGGGGACGAGGTTTTCATTGACCATAAAGGATGGAGAGTGGGGATATCAAAATCAATGCTGGCTTTTTTGAATGTCAAACATTTCTGTTTGACTAGACCAGTGGTCTCCAAACTGCGGCCCTGGGGCCAGATGCGGCCCTTTGCCTGCCTTTATCCGGCCCTTGGGTCACGACTTCCAAAGATACAATTCTGCCAACTGATACCAGCAATGAAGCACAATATCTCCCACTGGCACTAATAATGGGACACTATTCCTCCCACTGATACTAATGATGGGGCATTATTGCTTTCAAATGATACCGATGATGGGGTATTATTCCTCCCCTCCCAATGATACCAATAAAGGGTCACTGTTCCTTCCAATTAAACCAATGATGGGTCACTATTCCTGCCAACGCTAGGGTACTGCTTCTCCCCCAATACCAATTATGCGATGTTTACTCCCATTGATGCCAAGAAAATTTCCACTACCACATTGTCCGGCCCCCTTAAAGTCTGAAGGTCAATAAACTCGCCATGTGTTTAGAAAGTTTGGAGACCCCTGGACTAGACCATTCCTTTAATATCATAAATGTATTACCTCTGAATAGTTCAATTCAATTTTGTCCTTGGACCCATGTTGTACCTTCAAAATATTTGCAAAGTGTATATTTTTTAAATTTCAGTTCAAAATAAAATAACTTTGGAAAACAAAATTTGACTCTATTATGTTTGTCTAAAGTAGCAAAAGAAATTCAGTTTTCCAGCTCAGCATCAAAAGTTTAGCATTTTCGGTCTTGAGATTATATATTTACAAGTTGTCCTGATTTAATACGTTAAAGAAATAACAAGTGACTAAAAGGCTGCTCTGATATGCATTGTGGCTGCACATATATTTATTAAATAGAAGTTATAAAATACTTTCAAATATGTTTTACAGTTTAAAAAAAAAAAAGCTGGGTTTAAAAGTTTATTGTGCACAAAACACAAGTTCCAAGTTCAATGTCTCACAGTTTGACACAAAAAGGAAACAACACAAAAAAACTGACAAACTCTATTATAAATAGTAATCGTCAGTGGTGGCCCATCCATTAATCTACATGTAAGGCACCGGACGCATGGATTTCAATAGGGTTTTTCTTCTTTTTTTTTTAAGCACATGATTAGAGCCTGGGGCGCAAAAGGGTGGACTCGGGGCACAGAGGACAGTGAAGCTGTGTAGCAGCAGGAAGCTGCAGGAGAAACAGTCAGAGCTGAGGAAGGTTCAGCGGTAAGTGCACAAGCACTGCAGACTGTGTGTTTGTTGGTCTGGAGAACCAAGGCATGGAGTACGGTTTGGTTTGACACATAGATGGTGAGAACCCCCTGTGACTGAAATTATTCTGCTGTGAATCTTTACTTTTTTCAACAAAGGTGGGCAGAAAAAGCCCTAAAATGAACTTTGTGAAGTGGAGTGGACTCAAATTTTTGGCTAAAATTCCCCAAATCATCACGACCCTCATCAAATCATTCCCTGCATATATTACCTTTTGTACCACCACCCCCTCCTTTTTAGAATGTAAGCGCTTCCCTTCTGTATTTAACTGTACTGTAATTGTGCTGTCCCCCCTCTACATTGTAAAGCGCTGCGTAAACTGTTGGCGCTATATAAATCTGGTATATATATATATATATATATATATATATATATATATATATATATATATATATATATATATATATATATATATATATATATATATATATATATATATATATATATATATATATATATATATATATATATAAACACATACACATACTGTATATATACACACAGCATATAATAAAAAAAAATAAAAAATAAGCAGCAATTTCATGACATTAAAAAGACACAATTTAATTGAACATATTAAAGTGATATTAAAGGGTATTTTTTTAAATTAAAAATAAATGCTTACCTGCTCTGTGTACCGATATACAAAGCAGTGTGTTTACCTCCTTTTTGGCAGTTCCCACGCCAGTGCTGTCCACTCCTTCTTCCAAATGCTACCCTGCCAGCCATGTGCTAAGGGGGCACCTGTGCAGGCATGCTCCAATGCCAGGCTGTGTAAATACATATACACACACATAGTGTCGGCAAGCCGTGCCCCACCCCCTCCTCACAGCAGTTTGACTGACAGAAGCAGGAGCCTATGGCTTCCACTGCTTTAAGTGTCTCCTATTAGATCAGGAAGAGAGGAGAGCAGGGCTGCAGCGGAGTGGTGAGACATGTCAGGTAAGTGTTTAGGGTTGTAGGGGATAAGTTAGTGGGGTGTTTTTTACCTAAATGTAGAGAATGCATGAAGGTAAAAAACATTTATGCCCTGTACACACGATCGGTTTTTCCGTCGGAAAAAAACTCTGACAGATTTTTCCGACGGAATTTCACTCAAGCTGTCTTGCATACACGCGGTCACACGAAATTCCGACCGTCAAAAACGTGGTGACGTACAACACGTACGACGAGCCGAGAAAAATTAAGTTCAATGCTTCTGAGCATGCGGCGACCTGATTCTGAGCATGCATGTCTTTTTCTCCGTCGGAGTTCCATACAGATAAACAGAATTTCAGATTTTTTGCAGTCCAAAAAAATAGAGAACATCTCCTCTTTCTAAGGAAAAAGTCAGATGGGGCATACACGCGGTCGGAATATCCGATGAAAAAAATCCATTGGACTTTTTTTTTTGGAAATTCCGATCGTGTGTATGAGGCATTAGAGTTTAGAACCAATCAACAGTTGAAAAGCTCATGAAAAATTATGAATTTCTTACTGCAGTTCGCCAAAATTCAGTTTAAACAAAAGTCGTTACCTGGGGCTGCATCTTTGGAGCAAAATTGTCAAAGTGCTGAATAGAAAGATTGTGAAAGATGACATTGAGGAAAAAATAAAATGCCTATGAGGGCAAATAATCATGTTTTCTTACATTATTCAGGTCCTTATTGCAATGTTGGACAGGGCCTCCCCTTGGTACATGGCTGCCTTGCACCGCAGCTCACAAGAAGACTTCTGCTTTGATAGTGAGCGCCTGTCTCTGACTCCCAGCACTTTCATGAGACAAGCACCGTCAAGTGGGACGCAGTGGGATGGGAGTCTGAAACTCCGGTGGGATAATATCAGTACGCTAAGGATTTATTGCTGAAGCTTTGCAGTCACACGGCCACATGAAAACAGATTAAAAAGGGTATTTTCACTGATATGTCTGCATGCAGCAAATAAAAATAAAAAAAATGGGGAGGTCATGTTTAAAACATTGGTTATTTCAGCCTTTTCTTCTACTTTAAAGGAAATTTGCACTCCAAAGGTTTGGAAGCTGTCATCACTCACCTCTTCTTCTAAAATTCCATTTGTGAATCCATATTATGAGTCACAGACATAGAATGCCGGTTGCGTTGTGCTTTTTCTACATCGCACCTGTTGTGATCCACTTTTACCTGGACCTGAGATTACATCAACACATCTGTAAATGTTTCATGGGGCTTTATTTAAGAGTCAAAGCCCTGTAGAAGGAAAGGGTGGGTTAAACAAGTAAAATAACAGTAGAGCAGATACTTTTTGATTTGTGGTACCAGGGCTTTTTATCCAGGGCTCAAGTCCTGCGGGAACGCGTGGGAACGGACTTCCTGCATTTTTTTCACAGCAGGAACGCAGTTCCCTTTGCAGGACTAGAGCAACCGAGAGCAGCGAGCCGCCCGAGCCAATCCTTCACTAAGCGGCGATGCCCAGCTCGAGTCACTGTCAGGGGCAGACGAACCTTAGTAATCCTTTATGTTACTGGCCGCTTCCTGTATATGGATTCATCTAGTAGTGTGCGGGTATTCCGTCCCTTCCTCGATGCCGCAATGTCTCCTGGGAGCTTTTGTCATTGTTCCCAGGAGACATTGCGGAGGTCTGCGCGAGTTATAACGGGATTTAGAAAGAACTTGCTTCTTTTTTCGAAAAAAACCCCCCAAAACATGCGGTTTAGTAATTATGCATATGAGCGTATAATTTTTTATATTTTTTTGGTGGGGGAGTGGATCTCGGGTGGGAGTTTCCACACTTTTTTCCCCAGGACTTGACCCCTGTTTTTATCAGTGGGAACCTCCAGCATTGCAGGCACCTTCAGCACTAAATGCCTGTAATGGCAAGGGGTGCTGAGGTGTGCAGGAGGGTCTATTGATGCTGGCTGCAGCAGGATCTATTGTTGCTGGTGGGTTTTGTTAATGCTAAGGTGGATCCATTGTTACTTGGGGGGGGGGGTACTTTGTTGCTGGTTACAAGGGATATATTTTACAGTATATTATTAACAAATTCCATAAAAATTACTTAGCACCACAAAATTATACTGTATGTTGGATACTATAATGGTTCTGTATTTTCTAAAAGAGGCAATACTGAGAGGTAGATAGAGGGTGGAACCAAAAGATGGTGCTTAGTGGGTGGAGACAAGGGATGACTTTAAAGGGGGTGTTCCTGCACCTTTTCTCTGATAAAAAAAAGCCCTGTGTGGCACCAATTACTAAAATGACATTGGCCCGTATTAAAAGAGAATTGCGCTTTTTTTGCAGAGGCGCAGGGCAACGATTTTGCCCTGCGCCCCCGCAAATTTGCTCCGCTGCCCTCGATTCACGGAGCAGTAGCTCCGTAAATTGCGAGGGCGCCGGTGCTAGAGCACGCAATTTAAATGATCCGGTAGGGGGCGGGAATCATTTAAATTAAGCGCGCTCCCGCGCCGAGCGTAGAGCGCATGCTCCGTCGGAAAAACTTTCCCGACGTGCATTGCGGCAAATGACGTCGCAAGGACGTCATTTGCTTCAGAGTGAACGTGAATGGCGTCCAGCGCCATTCACGAATCACTTACGCAAACGACGTAACATTCAAATATCGCAACGCGGGAACGACGGGTATCCTTTAGCATTGGCTGCCCCTACTATTAGAAGGGGCAGCCTTACGCTAAACACGCCGTACGGAAACGACGTAACTTGCGTACGCAGGGCTCGCGCAACATTGTGAATCGGTGTTAGTCTGCAATTTGCATACTATACACTGAGCACAATGGGAGCGCCCCCTAGCGGGCATCGCAAGAATGCAGCCTAAAATATGCGTGGCATAAGAGCCTTATGCCACGCAGATTTTAGGCTGCAGTCGGCGTTACGATGTTCCTGAATCAGGAGCATTCATAACGCCGGAGCAAGTAAGCAATTGCGCTGTGTAACCTATGGTTACACAGGCGCAATTGCTTATTGAATCTGGGCCATTGTTTACTACAGCTGGTTGTGAAATGGCCCAGCCAAAAAAACTCTAATCAGGGCTTGGAGACACAATGATACCGCATGACTAACAAAGCTAATATAAATAAAAAGGCAACAACAATACCAAACTCTATTACACAGACCCTATATAACCATTGGCAAGTGGAACACTATTTAATTCCTGACAGCAATGAGTGGAGCACTTATGTAGGTTAACAAGATGGTGGCCAGTGGCCTCTCAACATTGATGACTCCTGTTCTGGTCCCAAGTGGTCCTTCGGTGGATAGTTTAAGGGTTCATCCTCTGTAGCCAGCTTATTGTAGCTGTAACAGACTGTAAAAAGCAGTAGTAGCTCGAACACTCTGGAAACTGGACCAGCTCAGCATTTGGTGCCCTCCCAGCAGTACACTAGCACATGTTTCTGAAACTCAACCTTCTCCACTGGAAACAGCAGCAAACTCTGCACACATTAGCACTGAACTCACTGTGCCCAGTTTCTCTCTGCCTGATCTTTTCTTGCATATTTCCTCCTGCCCCATAGGTCCGCAGGAGACAGTGTTTCAGCACAAGAGCCCTATATAAAGATTCTCAGGTTTACATCAGTCTGTACTTGGTCCTGGGTTTACACAGCCCAGTCAACTTCTAAATCCAGCAACAGAAATTTCTCTCCACAGCTCTTTGCCCTCCTGAGCATGCAGGGAAACTCTCACCAGGACTTGTGTAGCAGCAATCTTGTACACAGACTCCCTGGGCTCCAAGTACTCTCCTCCCTGACAGCTCTGATGAAGAGCGGACCTCCCTCGAAATGTGTTAGCTTGTAGACCCATGTGGCCCAAACTTCCCAGGGATAAAAGGGCACACAGTGGTTTTGGGTGTTATTTTTTTGGATTACAATAAATGAGCTTGTGAGTATAATTATTATGTCCATTACTTCAATAAATGGTGTATAAAGATAATGCACTAGGCTGGTGTGCCCCCCCTTTTTTGTTCTTTTGCATATACAGTTGAACCTCGGATTACGAGCATAATCCATTCCAGGAGTTTGTTCGTAATTCAAAGTACTCGCATATCAAAGCAAGTTTTCCTTTTGAAGTCAATGGAAACAAAAATTATTTGTTCCGCATTGACTTCAATGGGATGCAATACAAAATGCGGCCAGAGGTGGGGGGGTGCCAGAGAGTGCCGAAAAACTGACAAAAAAGCCAGAGGACACTTCAGGTTGTTTCCTGCGCCCCTGTACCTCAGGCCAAATGAGGTACTGCAGGCCAATGTTTGGCTTTTCTCTGCTTCTGCACCCCCCGTACCTCAGGCCAAATGAGGTACTGCAGGCCTATTTTCGCCTCTGCTCGGCTTCTGCGTCCCTGTACCCTAGGCCAAATGAGGTACTGCAGGCCTATTTAGCTTGAATTCTGCTCGTCAAACCGAGTCAGAATTAAAAAGAAAAAGTTGCTCGTAAATCAAAACACTCTCAAACCAAGTTACTCTTAAACCAAGGTTCCACTGTAGTGACTTTTGACTACTCCATTTCTAAGAGGGCAGCAAGGCATGGTGCACATGTGAAGAGTGGATATGAAATAAGAATAGCAGAACTCATTGGTTTCCAGAGCACCACATCTTAGCGCAGGAGGTTATTTTTGGTTCTTAGTCTTGGGGCCCTTTTACACGGGGCGGATCAGTAATGATCCGCCTCCGTGTGTCCGTAAGCTCAGCGGGGATCGCTCCATAGATCCTCGCTGAGCCGTCGGATGACAGGGCAGTCTCCACACACTGTGCAGGGACCGCCCTGTCTTTTCTCTGCTCTTCCCCATGGGGGGATCGGATGAACATGGACCGTGTGTCCGTGTTCATCCGATCCGGTCAGCAGACGGAAGAAAAAATGGGACATTCTTCCGTCTGCAAAATCGGATCTTTGCGGAGATGAGTGATTATGGGTGTTAGCGGATGTTTATCCGCTGACACCCGCAATCACATAGGGAACAATGTATGCCCCTTTTTCATCCGCAAACGGATGGATGAAAAAGCGGACATACGGTCTGCACGTCTGAAAGGGCCCTTACTCTCCTCCCAGGTGTTGGAGCTCTCCACCAGACCCCATATGGGTCGTTCTTCTCCCAAACAGTGGGCAGAGCTAAACATGGGCAATGGCCAATCAGTATCCTCCTGGCCTGACTAGCAAATCACAGTCCTTAATTGTCCCTATTACTAGGGGTGGGTCCTCTTCAGCAGCAGTCAATCAGGGCACAGTCCAGCCTTCTCTCTCATTGCAGTTGTCCATCAAAGGGGAGAGAAGGTTAAAAAAAGCCTTGCTGCATTTATTTTGTCAGTGCTGCTAGGATGAATTTAAAGAACCCAACCAGCACTACACGCATCAGACATTCTGACTCTGATCTGCATTTGACTTTCAGGTCAAGATCTTCAGAAAATACTAATTCAGCCAGGCAACAGGCATTTTTAGAAGGATTTTTCTCACTACAAGATTATTTTAGCTTCAACATTGCACAGTTATTATTTAACTACTGCTCTAACTTCATACTAATTAAACATCAGTTTTTAATTATAAACATATAACATTTTCATTACAAGTTAAAACATATGTATTACATGCTGTCAAACAAACTTTGTGCCTCTTGCTGCCTAATTACATGAATTTTGCTCAGTTCATATAATTGTAGCTATGCAGAATGTTAGGCGATTACCAGTAATTATTACACATTACTGATTAAAGCAAAATGATTGTTTTGGTGTAGTCTCCCTTTAAGAATAATAAAAAAAAATCTTCTGCACCATAGCATTAACTGTGCTGCCTGCCTATTAAATGTGATATTACCAATATTACATTAATGATGATGAAGTGTTCCATATGCCAATTAGCATGATGTTAACCAGGATGTACTCCCATTAAGTTCATAGAATTTTTCGTTGTAGTTTCCATTATTACAAATGATATGCAAATGGGAATAAATTACATGCATACGCCATAGTTGCCTCATATTATGAAGTGCTTATGAAGTCGGCTAGAGAAGAAGAAAATGGAAAAAGAGACATCACGGTGTCACACTGCGATTCTCATAATACAGAAAATGACAATTTATTGTGCTCAGCAAGACTGAGAGGTACATAAGTACTGCACTGATGCAAAGGCCCAGCATCACATGTGAATCACAGCTCCAGTGACATATATCACAGGCACATACAGTGACACATAATGCTTTTTATCCTTCATTCCTTGCCTGTTCTACATTAACGATGCCATGTCTGGAGAAGGAAGACTAAAATATGTTTGTTTGCTGCAGGATGGATGTATTCAGCAATGCCAGAGTGAGGAAAATGTAATTAAAAAATTCTATCAGATTCATTTAAAGTGGACCAGCTTTCACCCCTAAAAATCACATCAGAATGCAGCTCTGCATGCTGATATGAAATCATTATATCCATTAGTTAAATATATTTTGTTTTTATTTAAACTTAGGGGCAGATCCACAAAGAGAGTATGCCGGCGTATCTAGTGATACGCTGGCGTACTTTCAAATTTCCAGCATTGTATCTTTGTTTTGAATCCTCAAAACAAGATACAACGGTATCTGGGTTAAATCCGACAGACGTACGTCTTCGGATCTTAGATGCAATTCTTCGGCGTCCGCTGGGTGGCGTTCTCGTCGTATTCCACGTCGAGTATGCAAATTAGCTATTTCCGACGATCCACGAATGTACGAGCGGCCGTCGAATTCTTTTACGTTGTTTCCGTTCGGCTTTTTTCGGCGTATAATTAAAGCTGCTATTTGGTGGCGTACGCAATGTTAAGTATGGCCGTCGTTCCCGCGTTGAATTTGAAAATATTTTATTTTGTTTGCGTAAGTCGTCCGTGAATGCGGCTGGACGTAATTTACGTCCACGTCCAAACAATGACGTCCTTGGGACGTCATTTAGCGCAATGCACGGCTGGAAATTTAGAAACGGCGCATGCGCAGTTAGTTCGGCGCGGGGACGCGCTTCATTCAAATGAAACACGCCCCCTACTCGCCGATTTGAACTACGCCGCCGTAACTTGCGGCGCAAAATAAAAAAAGTAAGTTACAGCGGCGTAGCGTATCTCACATACGCTGCGCCCATGCAATTGTATGTGGATCTGCCCCTTACTGTTTTTCCACTATCTTTTTGTATGAGGTATTGGTGATGTAACCCTGGTTTAACATCTGCATCCTGGGAAGGCTACGTCACCAGTGCCTCCCCCCTCTGATGATGTGCACTTTCATATGTTCCAAGAGGCAAAGGCAGAGTTCCTGGAAGTAAAAAGAGATGGCTTCATCTGCCCTTTGTAAAAATGGCCATGGTGAAAAGAATGGGGAGGACAATGCAAAAATGCCTGAAATAATCTATATTTAGTAATACAGTTATACAATCTATAATAATCAATTATTATAGTATATGTGTGTAGATTGGCTTTAACAAATAATTCTAAAGGTATTTTTGGGTGTTTTTGTTGTTATTTTTAGGGAGAAGGGTGACGTTCCTCCTTAAAGGCTAACACCTCCTTTTATACCATGTTACATTTAAGGAAGAACATGTCACACTGTACAAATGGGACCCCCTGCATTCCCTATGACATAATGTTTAGGTTCTTCCTTGAAGCAACTGTCACATTTTAACAGAGCTCTGTGAATAAGTGAACTACAAGTCCCTCAGCAGACAGACTTATAATTTGTCAAGTTCACAAGAGCAGTGATCACTTCCAGCTCGAAATAAGCTCAAGTTCCCTTCCTTTAGCAGCCCAGAGAGGCCACACCTGATGAGACAGAAGTAGCTGAGCAAGTGATCTGCAGCCAGTTGAGAGACCCTGCACGTGGTACCATGAAAAGATCAATAAGAAATATATAGTGCACACTGTGTGACTAAAACATACTTTTATTATTGCTTAAAAGGTTACTCACAAGCTTAGCATGTCTAATTATCAAGGTGATTTATATATAAGAAGTAGAAGCACAAGCCGCCGTAATCGCTGAGGAAGTCCTGCTCACAAGGACAATACTCGTGCGGGAGGACTCTGTGACATCACTGCAGCCACCTTATCTGTCTCGATGAGACATTTTGTTACATGTCATCTACCTTAGCACTGGGGTAACAGTGCTACACTTGTGAGTAACCTTTTAAGCAATAAAGAAAGTATGTTTTAGTCACAGAGTATTTCTTATTGATCTTTTCATGGTACCACGGTCCGATCTATTGATTATGAGAGTGACACTGTGCGGCTTTTAAGAGGGGGTCGGTTATTCAATTTAAATCACCCAGAAACACATTTTCATCTGTGATTACCCCAGCGGGGAATGCATGATTGACCCATCTATTAATTTCCGATTGAGGTGAGCGTCCTGTTTATATGGTGGTGGAGGCACTGAAAAGGATGCACCATTTCATGTTTTACAAGCACCCTAATCACCTCTGAGGAGAATCTATCTGTCAACTCTTCATGTCATCTTTGCTTTCACTTCATTTAAGGGGACTTTTTATCACTTTGAAATATCCCGTTTTGTTTTTATGGTATTATCGTGTTAATAGCGCTGCACTGCTTTTTTTACATACAATATTCTTCCAAAGACTACCCAATATTGACCTTCAGTGTGCAGAAGCTCATGTTAGAATTTACTTAGTTTTTTGTTTCCTTTTTGCGCTGACTGAACCCACACATTTTATATTAATTTATCCCTAGCAGAAAAAACAGTATCTAGATAGGAGCTACAGACTTCCTTCCATATCATCAAGTGTAAGCTCAGGTAGAGTCTTTTCTATTAGGGGTGATGTTTGTCCAGTAGCAGGGCATAATAAGTGGAGATAAGTTTGGAATGTTCAGGTGAGAGAAGCGCATGCTCCAGTCTGGAGTCCTACCTGAGCCTCAGCTGCATGGCATAGCTGTAAGTATCGAAAGTACCATGCTCGAGGTACTCTAAATTCTCGTTGTATTTGTAAAAATGTTTTAAACACTCCATGCTCATACAGGAGTTGGAGATACCTTAGGCCATATCCTGCTCAGTGTAAGCCACCCAACAGATCAGCAAAGTGAGGTAAACAAGGGTTAAACCACAGAGGCTGATTGGGAGAATGTATGTGGCTGGTTTCATTAAGGCAATTCAGACAATGATTATAGATCTGTAGTGAGGTTTTTAGAGTTACAGTCCTCTGTGTAGTGTTAATCATGCGTCTATAGATAAGATTACCCAAAGCTTCATAGGAGCATATCACTGCAGCCTCAGCAGCCGTAGCTGCATTTTCCATCTGTGGAAAAAGCCACCAATAAAGGTATACCAGTTGCGCAGCAATGTAATATAAGAATATAAGCATAAATTAGGGAGTGTCAGTCCCCCCTGTAGAGTCTCCAAGGATATTGGAAATTGAAGCAAAGTGAGACTCTATAGCTTGAACAGTGTGTTTTTGAATGTAGATCGAGGAATTAGCTAGGAAATAAAGGAACTAAGGTAAAGACACCATTTTAAAAAGATTTATACGCCCTAACAAAGTGAGAGGTAGGTTTAGCCATTGTGTTTGTTTAGTGCAAAAAGAGGAGATACAAGTTAAAATATTATTATCAAAATATTTTTCTAATGGAAGCTGACTCTCAATTCCCAGCTAGCTAAATTTACTAGTAGCCTGAAGGGGACAGGCTGGTGGTAAAAGAGTGGTAAAAGAGGTGTTTCAGTGTCAATGTGGAAAATGCATCACTTTGTCCAATTAACTTTAAAACCAGAGTATCTCCCAATCTCTTGAATGAACTCTAAGGCCCCGTACACACGAGGAGACATGTCCGATGAAAACGGTCCGCGGACCGTTTTCATCGGACATGTCTCCTGGGAGCTTTTGGTCTGATGTGTGTACACACCATCAGACCAAAATCCCCGCGGACAGAGAACGCGGTGACGTAGAAGACACCGACGTTCTCAAACACGGAAGTGCAATGCTTCCACGCATGCGTCAAAATCAATTTGACGCATGCGCGGGATTTTGGGATGCTGGTTACACGTCATAACCAGCGGACATGTCCGATTAGGTGTACTAACCATCGGACATGTCCGACGGACATGTTTCCAGCGGACAAGTTTCTTAGCTTGCTACAGTAGGTGTTTGTGATATTGTGTTTTTAGCACGACAGCATCGCGCTGATTCTCGGCGACATGGTGCCGAGATCTCGCCGACATCTCGCACTCACTGGAATAGTGACAGCACATCCCAGCAAGCGTGTCATAGAAGCGACGGGAGATCCGACTTGGATTCCCGCCAATTCTACACGTGTGCGGCGTTTGTTATGAATCCTGAGGGGGAAGTCCCCGCCGGATTTTAAATAAAAATCCGGCATGGGTTCCCCCTCAGGAGCATACCGGGCCCTTAGGTCTGTTATGGGTTGTAAGGAGAGCCCCCCTACGCCGAAAAAAACGGCGTAGGGGGTCCCCCTACAATCCATACCAGACCCGTATCCAAAGCACGCTACCCGGCCGGCCAGGAAAGGAGTGGGGACGAGCGAGCGCACTGCGACCCCCCCACCTCAGAGCACCCTGTCCCCATGTTGATGAGGACAGGGCCCCTTCCCGACAACCCTGGCCGTTGGTTGTCGGGGTATGCGGGCGGGAGGCTTATCGGAATCTGGGAGCCCCCTTTAATAAGGGGGCCCCCAGATACCGGCCCCCCACCCTAAGTGAATGGATATGGGGTACATCGTACCCCTAACCATTTACCTGTAGGAAAAATGTCAAAGTTAATAAACACACCACACAAGGGTTTTTAAAATAATTTATTTTTCTGCTCCGGAGGCTCCCCCTGTCTTCTTTATTAGCTCTTTTACCAGGGGGAGCTTCTTCTTTGACGTCTTCGGGTGGGTGGGGGCCGCCGTCTGGTTCTCTTCCACCGCCGGGGGGGGGGTCGCTTTTAAAAAAGCCCCCACCCCCCGGCGGGTTTCCTCCGGCGTCTTCGGCGAGGGGGCTTCTTCTTCCGCTATCCCGACAGGTCTTCTCCGCTATCCGGGGGGTCTTCTCAACTCTCCGGGGGTCTCCTTCTATGTTCGCCGCTCTCCGCTGTTGACTTGGCGCACCCCGGTTCTTCCTCTCGCTGTCCGGTGCCTTCTTCTTCCGTGCTGTACGTCTTCTTCTTCTTCTTCTTCTTCTGTGCTGTGACGTTTTTTCGGCGTAGGGGGGGGCTCTCCTTACAACCCATAACAGACCTAAGGGCCCGGTATGCTCCTGAGGGGGGAACCCATGCCGGATTTTTATTTAAAATCCGGCGGGGACTTCCCCCTCAGGATTCATAACAAACGCCGCACACGTGTAGAATTGGCGGGAATCCAAGTCGGATCTCCCGTCGCTTCTATGACGGCTTTGTCTCTATCGCGGCAAGCCAGCTCGGCGCTAGCTCCCGCGATGGGGCTCGTAGGTGCTCAATCTCGCCGAGAAAGGGAGCGAGATTGACACAATATCGCGTGCACCTACTGTAAGAAACTTTTGTCCGCCGGAAACCTGTCCGCTAGGCCGTACACAAGGTCGAACATGTCCGCTGAAACTGGTCCGCGGACCAGTTTCAGCGGACATGTTCGACCATATGTACGCAGCCTAATGCTATCGGAATACTGTTTTAGTGGATCAGAGACAAATAGGAGCATATCATCAGTGTATAGAGACACTCTTTCTTCCAGTGTACCATTCCAAAGGCCCATAAGCTAAGGAGAAGCTCTGAGCAATTCCACCAGGGGTTCAATAGCTAGGGCAAACAAGGGAAGAAAAAGTGGACATTTCTGTCTCGTACCCCGCTGGATGTATCTTGCCATTAACTTATATACGGGCCTGTGATAAGGATCCTAATCCATACAATAAAAGTGTCTCCAAAACTAAAGTGCTGCTCAAAGTTACACTTTAAGTTTTCTGCTGGCTTAAACTATAAGTGAAAATCTTACCTCACATTCCAACTATTGACAGTTATGTGGCCTCTTGACAATTTTTTTAAAGGAGACCTGCCATTGCATGACTTAAAAGTGCTAATTGCCTGGCCAACATGTTAATAAAATGATGTAATACTTATTGAGATGCTGACCTGCAATAGGTGATTGTTCACTGAAGTTGTCAGGGTGTACAGAATTTAATCCAGTATCAGCCAATTTGTTGTTAGTATTGAATAGGCTTGGGAAAAGTAAATGTCAAGCTTGCCATTCCTGACCCCATTGGGATGATTTTACGTTATTTCCTGTCCATGAGACAGAAGGGCAAGAAATTAAAGGAGTGGTTGTTACTGGAAAAAAGTATTTTGATGCGGTCTGTAGCCCGTATTCAGATACATTGGTGTATCTTTTGGCGGGCGTAACGTATCTCAGATATGTTACGCCGACGGAAAATAGGGCGCAAGTTCCGTATGCAGAAAGAACTTTACGGCGGCGTAACGTCTGTGGTCCGGCGTAAGCCCGCCTAATTCAAATGGGCATGATGTGGGCGTGTTTTATTTAAACGAATGGTGACCCCGTGCATTTTCCGTTTTTTTTCCGAACGGCGAATGCGCCGTTCGTGAAAGAATCACAGTGCGCATGCTCGAAATTACGCTGCAAATCGTCATTGCTTTAGACATGAACATAACTTATGTACAGCCCTGTTCGCGAACGACTTACGCAAACTACGTAAAATTTTCAAAACTCGACGCGGGAACGACGTCCATACTTAACATAGGATACCCCTCATATAGCAGGGGTAACTTTACGCCGGAAAAAGCCTAACGAAAACGACGTAAAAAAATGCGCCGGGCGGACGTACGTTTCTGAATCGGCGTATCTACCTAATTAGCATATTTATTGCGGAAATATACGGAAGCGCCACCTAGCGGCCAGCGTAAATATGCAGCCTAAGATACGACGGTGTAAGACATTTACGCCGGTCGGATCTTAGGGAAATCTATGCGTAACTGATTCTATGAATCAGTCGCATAGATACGACAACACAACTCAGAGTTACGACAGCGTATCCGGATCTCCTTTCTGAATCCGGGCCACAATCACTACTTGAGTGATTTTTCATCACTCAGTCTCTCAACAGGAAGTGAAGAGAGAGCTATTCTCTGGGGACACAGACTGCAAATGACAAACATGGCAGAGGTTCTGTCTCTCCCCTGCTCTGTCAAAAAAGGTAGAGATGGGCTTTAACAAATTTATACTGAGATTGATGTTTGGTCATCATACTAACTATATTAGAAAACATATCTGCAGTGATGAATTCAAAACTAATTTGACAACATCAGTGATGTGAGGTGACATAACTGAGTCAATACATTTGCAGTCTCATGTCTATCAGGATAGGGAGATGGCCATCACATGATTGCTCATGGAGGAACATAAATTGGACTGGTTAGAAAATGCTCTACTGCTACAGTATATCAAAAGATTAAATATCACAAATTAAAAAACACCAAACCCTCAGGCCTCGTACAGACGAGGGAAAATGTTCCGATGAAAACGGTCCTCGGATCGTTTTCATCGGACATGTCCGCGCGGAGATTTCGGTCTGATGGCTGTACACACCATCAAACCGAAATCCCCGCGGACAGAGAACGCGGTGACGTAGACGATACCGATGTTCTCTATCGCGCGAGTTCAATGCTTCCACGCATGCGTCGAATCAATTAGCATGCTAAGAAACTTTAGTCTGCTGGAAATCTGTTCGCTAGCCTGTACACACGATCGGATCTGTCCTCTGAAACTGGTCCACGGACCAGTTTCAGCGGACATGTCCGGTTGTGTGTACGAGGCCTGAGAGAAGTATAGGTATATGCCCTCTTACTAAAATAACATGGTTAAATTTTTATGGAATAAAAAATTAGTATCATCCAAAGATTAGATACTATAAAATCCATTCTTTCCCTGAAAACCTGATTATAGAAATGTCTAGTCTCAGAGTGCCACCTGGTGGTCAAGTTGAGCTAATTCTTGTGCAAACAAATAGTTAATCAGCAACATAATGAACCAATGAGAAATATGTATATAAAATACACCCTCTGGGTGGGTGTTCAAGGGGTATTGTTTTCAATTAAACAGATAGCAAGCTCAGGGATATGGGGGGAACACACACTCATGGAGGACCACTCACACGCATCATTCCCAGAGGACACACTGATCATATACAGAAAAACACACATAACCCATCACCATTGATCAGAGACACTCATTATCATACAGCTCCCATACTGAAGGCTCCATTTAGGAAGGCAGATTCCACGTAAAGCTCAGCCCATCTCCAAATATTTAAAGCCATCTTGAGGGTTTGGTTAGAATGAAGAGAACTCACTGCTCCAGGTGAAATCAATGAGCCCAATGAAAGCTTCACGTGAGTGCCAGCCCTGGCTTGCACTTCACATGAGTTCCAGATGCCATTTATTGAAGCATCAAAAGTGACACAATAGGACACCAGCAGTGGTCTGGGTAGATGCATTTCACACAACAAAGATTTGCTTATTCATTACACATATAAAATATAGATGCGCTAATATTAACTTAAAAGGTGATAAAACGTACAAAGAAAAACTAATCAGGGAGAATACTCCATAAACTGTGAATTACTAATATGTCCTTAATTAGTGCACAGTGATTAGCAGGATTCCATGCAGGGAAAAAATCACTCTCTTCAATCTGAATGCTAATCCAGCCCTCCACCGCTGTGATCAGATGATACAGGCACTCACAGACAGGGATTGCATGAAAGAAAAGAGAAAAAATCTCATTGCGCAATATTCGATGACAGATCAAAAAATGTAATCAGAGCATTGACATATGCACTCACGAATCCCGGCTTTCAGTAAAGCATGAAAACGCCACTCAGTATGTTGTTTCCTCAGCTCGATCCGATGCACTCGGATTCGATCGCAGGCTCCTCCCTACGCGTTACGTCACAGGCACGCGACTTACTCATGGGTTCATACGTTATGAGAATGGCTTGGGGTTTAGATAGCCTTCTCATTGACAGCGTTTACATTAGTGTGAGCAACCAAAGGGAAAGACAAACATCATTGCGGCAAAACTTTACTCACATAGCTGAATTCTAGTGAGATCAAATGTCGATGCATAGACACACATAATTTTAATAAACAAATTTAAAAAAATGTAATTGATATAAAACTTTAAAAACATTCTATGTAGTTTGCTATGTGAATGGTGCATTTGCATTTGCATTTGCATATGCAATCTACTGCCCTCTTGTGGCCAGATATACAACAAGCACGTGGAGTTTCAAACACCTTTTGTATTTGTTCCATTATAAAGTCCTTGTTATACCCTTTATCAATAAATTTTTTAACAAAAAAAATGTATTGATAAAGGGTATAACAAGGACTTTATAATGGAACAAATACAAAAGGTGTATGAAACTCCACGTACCTCTCTAACACAAGACAAAATCAAGACAAAAAGGCTGGAAACTGAATTACCCATAATTCTAAATTATAACACCCAACACAAGCAACTTGAAGCTATTATAAAGAAACACTGGCCAATTTTGAAAGCAGACAGACAGCTACAGGGAATTTTACCGAGTTACCCACGGGTGGTGTACAGAAGAGCACCAACTTTAAGGGATTTGGTGGCAAAAAATATTCCTGACCCACCAGTGAGAAACAATTTACTCACTTTTTACCAAGGAAAAGGTTTTTTTTTCCATGTAAACGATGTTTTGCGTGTAGGCAAACCAATTTCAATGGACAAAAATGTTCTAAATTCAAATCTACAGTGACTCAGAAGGAATACAACATAAAGGATCTGATCACGTGTAGGACTGAAGGGGTAGTATATGTATTGGAGTGCTCTTGCTCACTCCAATATGTTGGACGCACGAAGCGCCCAATGTGGAAGCGCATTAGAGAACATGTCCAAAATATCCAAAAAGCCTTCCCCAAACACAATGTGTCTCGGCACTTTGATCTATGCCACCACAACAATCCCAAGGAAATGAAATTTTGGGCCATTGCCAAATACACTCCACACTGGAGGGGCAGTCATAAAGTAAGGGAATTAAGTAAAACTGAGTCTCGCTGGATACATGAGATGCAGACTCTATCTCCCAATGGCCTTAATATCGAATTTGATTTAAATTGCTTCATTTCCAATTCGTAAACATACTCTTGGTTTTGTATTAATAATTAATTTTATTAATATATATTGATTTTTATTCATTATGATGGTTTTTATTACTGTTATTATAGTAATAATCTTTTAACTCTTTAGTACAATTTTTATTACATATTTTTGATGGTTTTATATGTTTTATTGATAATATTGAATAGTGTTGATGCATCTATTTAATTGTATTTTTAAATGTTCATCTACTTATTCTATGCTTGTTGTATATCTGGCCACAAGAGGGCAGTAGATTGCATATGCAAATGCAAATGCAAATGCACCATTCACATAGCAAACTACATAGAATGTTTTTAAAGTTTTATATCAATTACATTTTTTTAAATTTGTTTATTAAAATTATGTGTGTCTATGCATCGACATTTGATCTCACTAGAATTCAGCTATGTGAGTAAAGTTTTGCCGCAATGATGTTTGTCTTTCCCTTTGGTTGCTCACACTAATGTAAACGCTGTCAATGAGAAGGCTATCTAAACCCCAAGCCATTCTCATAACGTATGAACCCATGAGTAAGTCGCGTGCCTGTGACGTAATGCGTAGGGAGGAGCCTGCGATCGAATCCGAGTGCATCGGATCGAGCTGAGGAAACAACATACTGAGTGGCGTTTTCATGCTTTACTGAAAGCCGGGATTCGTGAGTGCATATGTCAATGCTCTGATTACATTTTTTGATCTGTCATCGAATATTGCGCAATGAGATTTTTTCTCTTTTCTTTCATGCAATCCCTGTCTGTGAGTGCCTGTATCATCTGATCACAGCGGTGGAGGGCTGGATTAGCATTCAGATTGAAGAGAGTGATTTTTTCCCTGCATGGAATCCTGCTAATCACTGTGCACTAATTAAGGACATATTAGTAATTCACAGTTTATGGAGTATTCTCCCTGATTAGTTTTTCTTTGTACGTTTTATCACCTTTTAAGTTAATATTAGCGCATCTATATTTTATATGTTTCACTGTTTGGATTTGGTATCACTCAAGATAGCAGCTATATTATTTGTTTTTTTATTTAGGTGCACGTGGAATTGATTATTTAATTAGCGCTGTAGTATATTTTTCACATTACTTATTCATTACACAGACATGCCTAACTGATACATCTTATATAGATCCACCCTCAGCACACCCAGGTGCTAGGGGAGCGCTAATCGGAGACAAACGACAACCTCAATCAACCATTGAATTGAAAGATACAAATGTAAAAACATAAGAACAATTACTCCCTGAGTAATACATTCAATAAAGAGATGGTTATTGAGAAAAAAGAAACTAAAATAAAACATAATACTTTTGCAGAGTAATTAAATCAACAAATAGACATAAATCAGAGTTAAAAATCATGAAATACAACTACATTTGGACACTAAGGGCCAGATTCATGTACATCCGCGGCGGCGTAACGTATCGTCTTTACGTTACACCGCCGCAAGTTTTCAGCGCAAGTGCCTGATTCACCAAGCACTTGCGTGTAAACTTACGGCGGTGTAACGTAAAGCTGTCCGGCGCAAGCCCGCCAAATTCAAATGGGGCGTGTACCATTTAAATTAGGCGTGCTCCCGCGCCGAACATTCTGCGCATGCACCGTGCAAAAATTTCCTGCCGTGCTTTGCGCGAAATGACGTCGCCCCGACGTAATGTTTTGAACGGCGACGTGCGTTACGTCGTTTCGTATTCCCGGATGTCTTACGAAAAAAAAATTGAAATTCGACGCGGGAACGACGGCCATACTTTACCATGGCTGGTCTAAATGTAAGCCATGAAAAAGCAGGCTTATCTTTGCGACGGGAAAAACCGACTAGCGACGACGTAACGAATGCGCGTACCTTCGTGGATCGCCGTAAAAGCTAATTTGCATACCCGACGCTGGAAAACGACGCAAACTCCACCCAGCGGTGGCCGAAGTATTGCATCCTAAGATCCGAAGGCATACGTATAAAAAAGGGGCCTAAACCATTCTCATTCTCCTAATTCTCTATGACCCAAGCTGACACTAGTGTGCAGTCCACCACAACTGCCAGGGCAGCTTATTCTGCCTCTTTGTCCACAGCTGCTCCTGCCATAGCCCCAGCATCATGCATGGAGGAGTCAGCTCAATTATTTGAACACAGTGTCAGCCACTTGCTTCTTGAGGATGCACAGACATTACTTGATTCTGATGTTGCTTCTGAGGTAGGGGAAGGGAGTAACATGAGCCTACAGAGAGGGAAGAACACTGATAACTAACAAACTGGCAGTCATGTTCCCTCAGCCACAGTGTATTGCCAAGTTGGCTCCACTGATGATGAAGATGGAGGGGATGATGATGATGAGGTCACTGATGTGACATGGGTACCAGATAGAGCAGTGGAGGAAAGTGAGGGGGAGAAACAACACCAACTAGGCAGAATGTCCTCCAGAGGCTTATTTTAGCACATGTGCAGATGATCACACTATTGCAATCTGCACTCTCTACCGCAAGTAGATCAAGCGTGGCAAAAACGCCAGCCATTTGGGTACCACATGCTTGCCAAGGCATTTAATCTCCCACCGCTTAGCTTGTTAGCAAGAGCACCTGAAAGCCACACACAAGGGACAAAATGTTTCTCCTTCTCACCCCTCACCGTTCATGTCTACCCCATATATCTCATGACCTCTCAGCAGCCTTCACTGACAGTGATTATGGTATTGTGGAGGGTGTCACAGGTCCTTGCAACATGTCTGCCAACAGACATCACCACCTGCAGAGTATAGCAGGCTAATTTCTCTGCCCAAGCTGCTGCAGCAAAAAAAATAAAAAAATACACTCCCTGACAACCACATGCCCCGCATCTAAATTCCAGCTTGTCAAAATTGCTGGCTTTAAAACTTTTGCCTTTTCGTATGGTGGATTCTGCCCTCTTCCGTGAAATTTAAGAATGTGCTGTGTGACATTTCTTTTCACGTAAGGCCATTCCAGCTCTGCACCGTCACGTGGAAGGCATTGTTTTGGCATTGTTGGGCAAGGCAGTCAGCCGCAAGGTCCACATTACTGCTGACACAAGGTCCAGCAAACATGGTCAGGGGCTATATATTTCACTCACTGAACACTGGGTAGCTGTGCTTGCAATTAACAGGGCTCAGTGCTGAAGTTTCTTTCCCACCATGCCGGCATACAGCTGGCAGTGATGATGCGAGTTCTGTCAGCTCCACTCCGCCTCCCTACTCCTCCATCATTCCCTTCTCTGCTGGATTGTCCTATGAAGCACCAATACCCCCTAAGCATACATGGGGTCATTCAATGAGTCAGGCTAAAAGATGCCATGCAGTACTTCAGCAGGTCTGTATAGAGGAGAGATTCTTTCAGATCTGCCAGGACAGGCCCAGAGGTGGTTCATGCCACAGAAGCTTGATGTGCCAGGAATGATGGTGTGCGATAATTGCACTAACCTTATGTCTGCCCTTCGACAGGAAAAGTTGACACATATCTGGCAGATGTTCTCAATTTGGTAGTGCAGCATTTCTTAAACAGGTAATCAGGTCATCGCGACGCCAAGGTTCAAGCAAGGGTGGAGAGAGAAGCAAACAACCAGTAGTAAAGAATTAAAGCATTCCAGTGTAGTCTCATCTAACTTGTGTGCAGCCATGGGACAAAACGAAAGGAGGTTAAGCATCCTTGTGACCCCTTGCGGGGTGACTGCAGGTTCCGGGTTTTGCGGAGGATGATCTCGGCGGGCATAACGGTCCCCCGGAGAAGTCGGGTCCAATCTACGCCATCTGGATCGTTGTCACTGAGCCCTCGGCCTCCATGGCTCCAAAGGAAAGTAAATGGAAAGTAAAAGGAGTACCAATCAGGCAGATCAATCAGCGGTATATCAAGTTGTTCACATAACGCAGGCAGGTCTTCTGGGGTCCGCAAAAATGCTGTGCGGCCTCTAGAGGATGCTGAGAGGCAGAATGGGAATTTCCACCCATACTGGATGTTGCGGGCCCGCAGTGTATCAATGAGGGGGCGTAAAGTGCATCTGTTCTGCAGAGTTATTTGAGAGATGTCTTGAAAAAGCTTAATGTCCGTGCCATTAAACACAATGCGGCCCCTGTCTCTCGCCTTTCCCAGTATCTCCTCTTTGAGGGGAAAGTTAACAATACAGCACACAATGTCTCTGGGGGGCTCAGAGTCATGGGGAGGGGGTCTCAATGCACGATGCAGCCTTTCCATCTCAATAGGGGATTCTGCCAGGCGACCAAGTAGATCGTTGAAGATGGAACAGATCGTTTGTGGTAGTGCGTTTGGTTCCACACCCTCGGGGACCCCTCTCACCCTGATGTTATGTCTGCGGCCCCTATTGTCCAAATCTTCTACTTGCCTATGGAGCTCAAACATGTGCGGCAATTGCAAGTCATATGCTTTTTGTACTTGCCTGATCGCTGCTGCTTGTGCTTAGGTGTTTTCCTCCACTTCAGTGAGGCAGTGATTTATTGTATGGATATCCGATTTCAGATCTGCAATGGCCGCCGTTAGTGTGTGTTTTATGTCCAGTGCCACTCTCTGCAGATCCCTTTGGAGATCGAGCAGACTCGGGTTAGGGGCCGTGGCGCCGTCAGCAGCTGACGTAGATCTGGCGGTGTTTTCAGGCAAGCTCGGGGATGGGGCCTGCACGCCTGTGAAGCCTGCGAGTCCCCGAGGTATCCTAGAGGCCGGGACCGGAACATCTCCGGGATGCTGTTGGTCAGTTGCGTCCCAGAGTCTTTAAGTGTGCGGGGTGTGGAGGAGGTGGTGGATTTACCCATAATTTTAGCAGGGTGCGAGTCCTAGAAGTAGCTAAATTCGTCCCCGTTGTGCAGAAGCTCTGTACTCACACAGCCATCTCGGGTCTCGTCCAAGCCACGCCCCCCCAGCGTGTATTTTTTATTGGGTCTTTCAAGGGAAAAAACATTAGAAAATGTGCATGTATTGTATTGCATGTGTTTTTCCTAATGTTATCTCGACACTTTAACTACTAAACCAACAGTAGAAATGGATGTTAGGTTTTTCCTGTTGGAAATAATAATTTTGGCCACAACCATGTAATATAGCACTGCTAGCCACAGATTCTTTGTGATCACTTTAGGAAAAATTCAGGGTTCCTCTCACCTAGACTCAGCACCCCAGCCAGCACTAAAGGCAGCAGATCTAATTACTAAGCTGCTGTGCTTTTCTAAAGGAATAAGCTAGATCTCAGCAGCAATAAGTAAAAAAGTAAATTTTATCAAAACCCAACCAAGCCAATAAAAAAATAAGTAATTTGAAAATTTATTCAAGGACAACTAACAGCAAAACACAAATAATAATCATATATATTGTCTAATATTGCATACTCTCAGGGAAAAATCCCCACAAACAGTACTAGGGATTTTTTTTTTATGTTCTCAAACCTGGTTCAATATCCCACTATAGTATACTTTCATTATGCAAAGCTCTAGAGTTGTCTGATAAATTGCAGGAACTGTTCAGCCTACCAGCTACATTACGTACTATTCAAATCCCCTTCATTATAACCAGGAGTGAGATGACACACAAAAGCTCGTCTCTGCAAATTTATAGCACGACAGAGTCTTGCAGCTGCACTAGGTCCCATTAAATCATTTTGCTAATAAAACACAGGCCTTATTATCCCGCCTGACTGTTGACTGTTGGATTCATTTAAGAGGGATTTAAAGTACTATCTTAAATGGTGTGTGTGACGTGGTAAAGATCCAACAGCAAAAAGTGTAACAAGAGCAAAGTCCAGAGTAAATGGATGTCAGACTTTTCTTGAAGAAAAATTATCCTTTTTTTGGCTTTGGATAGATTTGTGGAATCAAAATCAGTGCCAGGCTTTTATTGTTGACTGTCCTCCCCATTTTGTCTAGGTGACCACTGTCACCATGACTAGATGGGGAAGGATTCTAAAATTTCAGTCACCAGAACAGGAATAAAGGGAAAATATTCCAATAGGAACACTTGTTCATGTAAAAACTGTCCGATTGCTCATTTGCACAGGTGGTCAGAGGGCCATAAAATCTGTTTTACTGTCACCCACCACAGCCGTGAACCTTAAAAAGGACATGCAGCCACTTTAGGCTGTGTGCTTACCATGATGACCACAATGTTTGCATTTGGCCAACTGCAGCCCATTCAATTGTATAAGGGCATGCGGATGCAGCGCGGTGGTGACGGATCACCTTCTCATTGCCTGTAAAAGGACCTCTGAAAATCGATTTACCAAAGAAACCATACACGCTCACTGGAACGGAGATGCAAGCCTAGAGCTCCATGGCTCCTGGGAGTAAATAGCTTACTGCAGTGCACACTGAGCTTTACTTTAGCTTGTGACTGAGCCCTCTAGCCACTGGAAAGTTACTAGTACCTGGAGCAATGGTTCACACCAGCACCCACACCAAGGCGAAACTGAAAGCCAACGCCTCCACCAAAATGGCAAATCCTTCCTTCTGCATGGCATCACTGCACCAACCTGCCATTACCCAGTCAGATCTAGGTGAGGAAGAAGCCTTTGATTTAGAAGTCGATAGCATCCAAATAGATCCACTGGAGTGCTTCTCACCACAGGCATTATTGAAACAATTTGAAAGAATGCTTTAGAGAGCTCCTAATGTGACTAGATCACAGATTGTTTGTTGCAAGAAATTTGTGATATTGGGCAATATACGACTGACCTTGAAAGCCGGATAGGGTAGTGTAACAGCTGCTCCTTGGCCGCCTGTTCCCTGTTATAATAAGCGCTCCATGCACCTTCTCTTTGCTAATAACGGGCGCTTTCGGTGCCGTAAAGCGGTCCATGCTGGAACGAATATGGCGCTCGCGCGATGACATCATCGCCCGGCGCCATGCTGCATTCCACGTGGAACGCGGAAGTGCGCTGCTACACTCGGCGGTCCTCTTTGAATTAGTGCCATGCACTACAGCTGTTTTCTGGCTATAAAGCAATTCAGTACTCATACAGCCCCTGTTCTATTATTGTCAGCCGTAGCTCGGCCACGCTACAGAGAAGGGTGTCCTCGCTCCCCATGCCAGAAGATCGCTCCAGCCTCAACTACTCCTTTAGTGCCATCTGCAGTTATTGTAACTGGGAGCCATTGCTGGGGACAACCTTTAGAGAATTCCTTGCTGAACATCCTATACCACAGAATCCCTATTGCCTATCCTGAAGCCTGCAAAACGGATAAGTAGCTATTCTATTACTTGCTTGTAGTGCTATACCAAGATCTGCTACTTATGTGCCAGCTATACAATTGCTATTGTTTATCATGCCTTCTGACTATCAACATTTGGGATATACTGTTGTGCTAAAGGACTGTCTCCTAAGGAATATCTTAAAGGGACTTCTACACTCAAATACCCTGAGCTTTATTCACCTCTCATAAGTAACTATTAGTTATTGCTACAACTTCTAATTACTACATGTACTCTCAAAGTACCTGAGCTATACTGCCTCTCATATGTAACTAGTAGTTGCCACTACAACTCGTGTATTACTACATGTACTCCCTAAGTACCTGAGCTATACTGTCTCTCATATGTAACCAGTAGTTGCCACTACAACTCGTGTATTACTACATGTACTCTCAAAGTACCTGAGCTATACTGCCTCTCATATGCAACCAGTAGTTGCCACTACAACTTGTGTAATACTACGTGTACTCTCAAAGTATCTATGCTATATTGTCTTCATATGCAACTGTTTAGTTACTACAACTCATATTTACCACGTGCTTGACAGAAGTATAAATTGCTTATAGGCCTTGTCCTAACTAATTGAACATGTTCGGTCTAACTTTTCTATGTTAGGGGTTGATGCTATTTCGTGGCATCTCCCTTAGTGGCCTAATACATCCCTATATGCCTTAAGTGATATGATGTAGAGAACCCCCAAACTCCTGTTTGTGAGGTGTGACGCCTAGGGTCCTTTACTGATAATCACTTGCATATTGAGGTGTATTGGAATATTGACCTTGAACTATATTTTTAAGCGCTAAGCTGTGGTCGCCTGTTGTAATGCGTCCATGCTTAGTAGCTCAGTGCCTTTCTTTATGTGACACAGAGATGATGTATAGATCCCCCAAACTCCTGTTGAAAGGAGTGACGCCTGGGGCCCAATACTGAGTTGTCGCATGGAGAATCGCATTGAAAACCTTGCTAACCGCAGTTGTGGTTCACTCCGTTCACCAGTGCTGTTACAGGTAGGCACCCTTGAAATGGCAGTTCAAAAATCTCACCCTCCAGACCCACCCTGAGGAGTTTGCAAAATAAATCTCTGCAGTCTAATATACGCATACGGGGGATCCTTGAGAGTGTTAGATCTTCAGTCAACTGCCACCACTGCCCTATTTCAAGAATTTATTTTAGAAAATATTTTATATTCAATTGTTGCTTTGTGTAAGTTTTTAATGTAGACAAAATAAAATGTGGAGTTATTTTATTCTATGTATATGTGCCTCCAAAATCCATAATTCTTGAGTTTTTAGACACAGTGTTCAATTTTTTTTAGGACGCGGTTTATCATATAGGGTAACCCAATGGGTACTATACCTATTTTCATAATAACTCTTTCAAGAACTATCATTGTCATTTTCAATCGAGATACTTGAAATAGATTGTGTCCATTGGGCACTTATCTGCTGACAATCTGATGGTCCTACCAGAGATGTCATAGCCAAGCCTTGCTACTATTGTGTAAAAGACCGGTTACTATTTGCAGCTTGTGAGAAAGATTCTCTTGTATTCCAGGGCTACTTCAATCAGCTTTTCATGGACCTGGCTCCTCAGACCATAGCTTAGAACAAAGCTATGAAACCCCAAACGCAACTCCCATGCACAACATCAGATAAAATATAAGTGGCGTTTTCCATTCGCTTTCAATTTCTCCCATGATACAAAACAAAAAATCACCAGCGCTAAAATGTGGAGACCTATGGGAAAAAAAGAGAGAAAAAAGAGAGTAATAAAATCCAATCCTGTTGACAGCAAAGAAGTGGAAGGGAAATAAAAAGAAAGCTTACGGTGTCACCATGGGTCAGCTGAGCAACAAGGAGCTGAAAGTTTCCAATAAGAAACAATTCTTCACAGCGAGGGGGAGCGACGAAGAGTGCCAATAGCCCCGTTGTACTGCTGCTGAAATTGTAGCCCATTCGTCGAAGTGTGGATGGTCTGTGGCCGCGTGGGTAGTATACTCTGAGGCGGCAGTCTGCAGAGATGGAAATGCAGCTCTACCCCGCGTGTGATACCGGCTGAGACACCGACGCAGGAGGCGGAGGGGGCTGCGATACTGTGATGAATGGCAATAATCTTTTCCCACAGTGCACAAACACTTGTCGAACTGATCACAAGTGCTAGAGTGCATGGCCTCAGCAAGGTGGCGGTGATCAGGACTGGGCTGGCCGGCTGGGATAATGGATGAGGCTACAGGTGGTTGCCAGAATGCTGATTAGGATTGATAGTATTGGGACATGATGACCCGCATGTTGTATACAGTTGCCTTGATGACACGTTTCATGCGCATGCGCTTTGTCACAATCTGTGACCGGACTGTGACAAAGCACATGCGTGCGCCAGTCGGCCAGCCCAGTCCTGATCACCGCCACCTTGCCGAGGCCATACACTCTAGCACTTGTGATCAGTTTGACACTTTCGGCTCCTTGTTGCTCAGCTGACCCATGGTGACACGTAAGCTTTCTTTTTATTTCCCTTCCACTTCTTTGCTTTCAACAGGATTGGATTTTATTACTTACTGAATAAATTGACTTTTTGATCCTTCATCTGTTGTGGGACTATTTTCTTGCTTCTTCTACCCATTGAGTGCTGGATTGTTTGGTGTTAGTTCTCAATTTCTCCCACCAGGTAATACTTTACGTGTTGCACCCAGAAGAGCTACAAATTCTTTAGGAAGTTCTCCAGTTGACCCTCCCAACATCATCCCAAGAATAATTTTTCCCATATTACATCATGGCACCTTTAAATATGATGACAGTAAATGCTAAGTGTTTAAATTCATCTAACAAGGGAGTGAAGCCATTCAAAGTGTTTGCTGCCTTTAAGGCCGATGTAGTATGCCTCCTGGAAAAAACATTCATTCATATCTTTGCTGGGTTGGCAAGCTGTGAGGTTGTTCCTGTCAAGGTACTATATGGTGATTGAAACCTGGAGGTGAGCTCAAGGAAAACCGGGATTTTTACAAATTAGGACCAGCTGACTACCGTGGAGTGCTGCAGTCTCTTCTTCCTTTCCCCTGGTGGAGTGGATCGTTATGCTGTTTATATCTGGCCATCTGGTAAGAGTTTATTACTTACCCTTTTCCTAGTGGATTCTCTACATTCTGCTCAAACTTTACTCCGATCGGTGGTGGAATTCTTTCATCTGTATTCCTCTCAACCTGCATCTGTGAAATCAATTTTTTCATCCATGGACGATTTCTTTGGGAGTTTTTAAAGTGTGGGGTTAATTACCCCGATTTTTTCACTTTTTTAGTTTGGACTGAATTTGTTTTGTTTTATTTTTAATATGTGAAATATATACTTTGTTTTTTATATATTGCTACTGTGACGAGATCCTTTCTCGCCCAGGTCCTGCTCTCCCGACACTCCTCTGCTACCAGTGAGTCAGCTTGCAGATTGCAACGTCTGATGGTCCAGTCATCCAAGGTTCCGGGGTCCGAACTACAGCTATGTGCCATTCGGACCCATTAAGAACAAACACCAGGCAGGCTGTATGTAAGTTCCAACAGGACTCTTTATTTCAAGTACACAGCACACTTTTATACAGAATTTTGGAACATCCCACTCCCAACAACCGCTTTCCTATTGGTCAATTGTAAAGTATATCCAGTCTTCACTCAGGTCCCCCTTGACCATGCAAATGAGGACTTGAAATTGTCAACAGGGATTGGTCCAATAGCTTGGATAGAAAGACTTGTGTATTGAGACAGAAGCCCCAGGGGGTAATCAATGTACACAATAACCTGGTTCCAGCTAGACGGCCTGACTCCGACACCCGCTCTTAACCTGCAGAACACAATAAAAGGTATTTCGCAAGCTGGTTCCACTTAGCATTTCAAAAGCCTTGCATTGAATGTCCCTCTCCTGTGTAACATATGTCAAGTAGAAACACTTTAATATCTCAAGGTCCATGACATTACTTCCCCTGGGAACCAGTCCAACAGCCGCAGTGGGACCCAAACGGGTCAACTCGAGGATGTTGGAAAAGTAGTCTTAAAGTTCCAGGACTGTGCTGGGATGACCCATCTGCCTTCCTGTTTTGAGGTCCTGGCCCATAATCGGACGGCAAGAGGCTCACATTCAGTCCTCTCCAAAAGCCCCTGTCCCGGCTAGGTCTGTCACACATCTCCCCCTTTGGCAGGAGACTAACACTGGGAGAGACCCCAATTTCGGTACCCACCCAGTACCCCAGATAACTTGTCCCAAACAGAGCATTACTCACCCAGCCAATCTCTGCCTCTTTCAGAGAACACACCTGCCGCTGGGGAGAGGCCTGGACTGGCCCTTCTCCCTGGAGTCCTTTCAGCCGCTGGAGAGAAGACAGGGTGGCTGGGCTCAGTTCATCATGCCGTTGGTAATCTGGGCCAACTGGCCACCATTCCTGGGGTATACCAGTGGAGACTGCAGTCCCATCCACTGATGCTAGGTAAAAATCCCCCGGTGCTTGCAAAGCAAAGCCGACATCCTCCTGTCTCAGTGCCGCACCATTTTCTGGGGTTGTGTCTGTGGAGATCGGAGTCCCATCCACTACCACAGGAACCCCCTCTTCTGTTAGTTGAGAGCAGAGGCCTGGGGCACTCTGCTCTGTTGCCAGCTCTTCCGCTGGGTTGCTGTGAGTGGGGACCACAGTCCCATCCACTACCACAGGAACCCCCTCTCCTGTTAGTTGAGAGCAGAGGCCTGGGGCACTCTGCTCTGTTGCCAGCTCTTCTGCTGGGTTGCTGTGAGTGGAGACCACAGTCCCATCCACCGATATCCGCTCAAGCTGTAGTCGTGTGCAGCAGCCAGTAGCATCTTGCCCTGCTGCCAGTGATTCAGCTGGGAGTAACAGCTTTACTACCTCAGCTTGTTGCTGGGGAGGGGGGCCAACCGCCCCGGCTCCCTGGAACTCCACAGTTGGTCCCAGTGCTGGGCAGAGATGGCTAGCATTCTGCCCTGTTGCCAGCACTTCTGCTGGGGGTGCATAATCCATAACATCCTCTGAACAGTCAATACATTCTGTAATCTGTGGCTGGGGAGTGATCGCCATCTTCTCACCCTGAGCCTCCAGAACTGCCACGGGGGTGGGGCAGAGGTCTTGATCCCTCTGTCCGGTGACCAGTGCTTCAGCTGAGGAAGTTCCTTGTAACTCCACAAATACTGCCCTTGGTGCTGGGCAGAGCACAGTGAAGTTTGGCCCTGATACCAGCTCTTCTGCTGGAGGCTCCCCAGGTTGTTCTTCCTCAGCAGAAAAGTCTATCAAATCCCCTGTCTCTACAACTGGTGTCTGGGGATAGAGGTTCATCATCTCCTGTCCATGGAACCCAGAAGATGCTATGGGCACTGAGCAGAGGTTAGCAGAGCTCGGCCCTTCGGTCAGCACTTCAGCTTTGGGAATGGCAAGCTCCCGATTTTCCACTGCTGATTCATCAGCCAGGATTTCATCACTGTCAGCTGATATTTCCTCATAGTCCCAGGTAAAGGGAACCTCACCCTGCTGCTGAGCGGAGTCTAGCAGCTGTTTGTAGGCGATTTCCAGTTCCCATTCCTGAGCGGCCAGGAATTCCAAATCTTCCTGTAACCAGTGCACTTCCGGGACATTCAGTCTTCGCTCTCTGTGCTCCATTATTTCCTCCCAACGCCACTCCCGATCGCTCCCAAAGTTGGGATCCCTGGACATCCTCCAATACAACAATCCCAGGCCATCATAGTCAAAGCCTTCCGTGGGGCTGTCATCCGCTGACCACGGGCACTCTTGGACTACATACCACCGGAGGGCTCTGTAGCTCTCGTCCAACCGCATCTCTTCCCGGATCAGCCTGCTTAACTCTGCTGTCCACTCCTGCTTTGGTTGTTCCCCCAATAACAGCATCCGTACTTCATACTGTGACCAGTACCTTACATGGATGGAGGGGAGAGCTTTTCCCTGGTGTCGCTGCTCGCGGGCTAGCGCTTCTTTCCAGAGTTCGCAGCGGATCGAATCAGACCATCCAAGCAGGACCTCCTCTGATACTGGTCCTCTGCGCTGTATCTGCTTCTCTCGCAACCTCCTTCTGAATTCCTCTTCCATGGTTACTGATATCTGTACCTCTCCTCTTCTTTCATTTGGTGCTGCTTCTTTAGGCGTTGTCACCGATCGCCGTATTTCTGCAATTCTCAGCTCCTGTTGCCGCTCTCGTTCTCTCTGTTGTCGCTCTCGTTCTCTCTCATCCTGCCGCTGGAGGTCTCTAATGGTATTCTGTATGGCGGTCTCTGATGGGTTCGCACCATATAATGCCAACCGCTGTTGAACTCGCTGCTGGAACAAGTCTTCAACTGACCGGGGTCCTGCATCACCATCCCTCTGATCCATCTCGGCTAGCGCAATGATCAGGGTGGCCTTGTTCTTCCCACCGGTCCCTCCACGGCTCTCAAGCAAGTCTTTTAGCATGGTTCTCCTCCAGGCTGCATAGCTGGTCATTCATGGTGGTGGTTTGGAGTTGTCCCAGTAACTGGAGAGCAAATCCCACCGCTGCCAACCAATGTGACGAGATCCTTTCTCGCCCAGGTCCTGCTCTCCCGACACTCCTCTGCTACCAGTGAGTCAGCTTGCAGATTGCAACGTCTGATGGTCCAGTCATCCAAGGTTCCGGGGTCCGAACTACAGCTATGTGCCATTCGGACCCATTAAGAACAAACACCAGGCAGGCTGTATGTAAGTTCCAACAGGACTCTTTATTTCAAGTACACAGCACACTTTTATACAGAATTTTGGAACATCCCACTCCCAACAACCGCTTTCCTATTGGTCAATTGTAAAGTATATCCAGTCTTCACTCAGGTCCCCCTTGACCATGCAAATGAGGACTTGAAATTGTCAACAGGGATTGGTCCAATAGCTTGGATAGAAAGACTTGTGTATTGAGACAGAAGCCCCAGGGGGTAATCAATGTACACAATAACCTGGTTCCAGCTAGACGGCCTGACTCCGACACCCGCTCTTAACCTGCAGAACACAATAAAAGGTATTTCGCAAGCTGGTTCCACTTAGCATTTCAAAAGCCTTGCATTGAATGTCCCTCTCCTGTGTAACATATGTCAAGTAGAAACACTTTAATATCTCAAGGTCCATGACAGCTACACGTATACATTTTTGATTATTTTCATTTAAAAATAATTTCTTTGTTCATTTAGTGAACAATCTTATACATCTGTTTGTGGGTTTTCACTAACTAATTTGTGACATTTGTTAGCGCAATCTTATTCTTTGTATTCTTTTAAGTATTTATGTTTTGCGATATTTTTCCACAGGCTAACACTGCACCATAAGGCACACAGCAATATTGTGAAACTATGAAAATATTCCAGTGTGCTTTCATTCACAAAACGATCTCCCTCTGATGAAATGTTACAATTTATTTTCTTTCCTGAGCTCAGTGGAGAATATTTTCACCCTGATACATTGTACACTTTTCATTTCCTAGCCAGTGCAGAGTACTTCTAATTATCATTTTGTACATTTCTAAAATACCGCCAGCAAACACCAGGTGATAGATTACCAATGTGTGTTTTTTTTTGTGAATTGACTTTAATGATTTATCTCATGTTTTTTGTTTTTTTTTTGCAGTATTAATCTCACTATTTTAACAAATGTGCGGTATTTACCTTTAGATTCAATATTTTACTTTGATGAATTGCCTCTTTTATTATCTCATTCGATATTTCTGAAAAATTAGTCACGTGTCCTTATCACATGCGGTAACCTTTAGTAAATTGACCCCATGGGGAGAATGCAAACCGATATGCTGCCAATTCACTTCTTACTGTCACTCCCACAATTGTTTTTGCAGAATAGACAATATCTTTGTCTCCATAGGAAAAAAACCGAAGTTATGCTTATACTCGATTAGACTGATTTTGTGAACAGACCACAGTAGAGTCATCGTGACCTATCCTCCTTAATACACAAATCCCATGACTAGACCTGGTGTATTAGCAACTCTTTATTGAAACACCCAGCACATAGAGAGGAAAAATCCAGAGAGGGAATAAATACTACCTCACCTTCAATACACCTAACATCTCCGTTGTCATACTTTGGGAAGACCACAAAGTGGTCATATGGGGCTCTTGTATTTGGATTTTCCAGCTTAAAAAAGGAATGACGCACCCTACACCAGAAGCTGGATAGTGAATTTAAAAATAGTTTTGTAGCTTTTCAAACTGCTTCCACAAAGGATAACAGGCTTCTCCTAGATAAG
The DNA here is from genome assembly GCF_905171775.1 of Rana temporaria. Taxonomy (NCBI): domain Eukaryota; kingdom Metazoa; phylum Chordata; class Amphibia; order Anura; family Ranidae; genus Rana; species Rana temporaria. Next base: position 325,151,786 of record NC_053491.1, read on the forward strand.
ATGTAGAGCTCAATCTGTTCTTAACTACATACCACATGAAAGTTAATAAACCTGACATGTTCCTGGCCCTTTCGCTTAAGAAACTCAAGTAAACTCAATTTTTCCCAACTTACTATACCAACACTTTTGCCTGCACAATGTGAGCTCTTGGGGAGACCCATTTCTCTAGAACACAGGCCTCCTCTGGGCATCCTCCAGACCCTTACTTTCTGCTTTTAAGCAATGCATCTAACTTCTTCCCAGAAGCAGCAAAAGGAAAAGGGGGTGCACTGTAATGTAAGGGAGAGTGGAGGACTCAACTTCTGATGGTGGGGTGGCTCTTGACATCTAATGTAAGGGGAGGGGATGCGCTGGACATCTAATCTTACAGATACAACCGGCCCTTTTGAGGGCAATCATAATGCTGATGTGGCCCATGATGAAATTGAGTTTGAAACCCCTGCTCTAGAACAAGTACTTTCAGTGATCAAATAACTTAAGCTAAATGAATGCCCCTGCCCCAACGGCCTAATGGTGACATATTTTACTATTATTTATTTCTTTATTTCTTTATTATTTGCCAACATATTTTATAAAACAAGACGTCATGGTCCAACTTTAAAACCACATTCCTTCTCAATGTAGATGTCAAAGTCTTATGGGCCGTACACACGACCGAACATTTCCGCTGAAACTGGTCCGTGGACCAGTTTCAGCAGACATGTTCGGTCGTGTGTAGGCCCGAGCGGACAGGATTCCAGCATACATTTGCCCGCCAGGCCTTTTTCCAGCGGGCAAATATGTCTGGACTTGTTTTAAAACAGCCCGCTGAAATCCTGCCCGCTCGGACATGTTCGGTCGTCTGTACAGACCTACCGTACATGTCCGAGCGCCCGCCATCCCTCGCATGCGTCGAATGACATAGACGCATGCGTGGAAGCATTGAACTGGCAGGGCCGCCCACGTCGCTGCGTCATCGTCGCGGCGAAGGCGCGGACACGCCCCGCGTATTTGTAAAGGTAAACAGGTAATACGGCCACCAGGTGTACTTCAGTTAATGATAGAAGAGCTTCAATGACCCACGGATCCGGAGAGAAAAAATGACACTGAGACAGCTGGTCATTAGATCTCTAAAGTGTATTCTCTCAGGGGGACTTATATATGGTAGGAAAATAGGATGGACTGCATATTATTGCACATGTCTGTAGATTTCAAACAAACTCAGTATTTTCTTATCAAGATCTAAACAAGCTGAATTTAGTTTTAACAATGGCTAAAAGATGACTCTGCTTATACAATCAGGCTGTTCCATGAATTTAACCACAATGACTTAGCAGAAGTAGGTTGTGACTCTATGCAAACTGTTAGCTAATGTAAGTATGTCAAAACACATATAGAAAAGTTAATTTCTACTTAAATGGAGATGAGAATTAATACATTCTATCACAATCCCCTCTTTGCGCCATGAATTTAAATGGCGCATTTTCCCCTCATTGTAACATAGGGAGTCTACTTATTGCAATGCATACTGAGGTAAGCTTTGTTAGCAGCAGAGGGATCAGGGGATCGGGAAGCTCTAGCAATGATACACATTACAAGTTTGAAACATGCATATAAAAATAATAGAAAAAGCAAAATCATTATAATAGTCATAGCAATGTCTTTTAGCCATGAAAATATTCCTCCAAATCCAGAATTCCCATTACCAAAAGGACTCCATGTTTTAGCAATGTCCCTAGCTTCCTGTTGCAGCTTGCCTACTTCTTTTCGGTGTTGTGCAATAATATCATAATAATCAGGTATTTCAACAGATGTGTTGTGTATACATGTGCAACATTCGTAATCCTCTGTCACCTCACATAACCCAGTAAGAGCAGCACTCATGCTTTCAATAGCTAGGTCATGGAGCTCAAGTTGTTTCTTAATTGCCCTCATTTCTTCATTTAAGTTAGTAATGTCTCCTGAGTTCTTATCTAGAATTTCATCAAGAATTTTAGAGTAATTATTTAATCTTTTCATTGTGTCTATTCCCTATCCAGTCCATGAGGGGAACCAAGCCCATGCCATATCTTTTTCAAAAAATAACTCCCTTTTATTGCGGTGTTTGAGGGGGTACCTAGGATGCATGCTAGCTTCAAGGAGGTGTCCTCCCTTGCTATCTCCTACTATGCCCATGATGGGGACTAGGGATGCAAGATAACACCATCCTTGGGGTTCAGTGGGGATCCAAGGGTGACAGATTTTTCCACAACAAATATAAATACTGTTTCCTAGAGCTAAGGATCGTTTGTTGAATATTGTCATCATTTCATCAGAAAGACTGGAAAAGGTTAAACTCGACAATAATTTTCCTACTGTGGAAGTGGAACTGGAGCTAAGAAAGTTTATCAGAGTGGTGTTTAGGGCAGGTTCTGAAGTGTGAAAGAAAGGGCTTTCAATTGAAGTCATTGAAAAGTTAATTTTAGCTTGTTGGCACACTTCAGCTCCCTTTGTGGAGTTTCCCAACCTGAAACACCAATCTGGGGAATGACTTCTACCAATAATTTGGAAATCAAGGGTATTATTTGAAAGCGTTCTTGTGACATTTGTAAGGACGACAGGAGGTGTGCCATTTAGGAGGGGGGTGAAGTTTAGAGGTACTGCCATTAGGGGGATCCTAGCAGTGCTAGGATGGAGTTTACTACATATCCAACATTTTTCATATCCAGACTTCTGGGCATAGCTATATTTAAATTTCAGTAGCAACATGTTGTGTGTAAAACTATCTGTTTTAACTCCTTCATTATGTGATTGTGTATCTCTCTTGTGTCTGATATGTGTAATATTGATGGTGTTATTGGGTGACCCACATATGACTTTAAGGGCTCCCAAGTCCTCAGGATGATAAATACAGTGAGTTATGATCCATGTAGGTAGGAACACTATCAGAGAGATTAGGAACAGGAGGCAAAATGCCTTCCCAGAAGTCTGTGGTGAAATAAGCGAGGTCATCTTTTTCAGAGACTTGACCACTTTCTTCACTCAGTATTCGAGGATTTTCACTACTTTCTTCACCTCCTTTGTCTTTATCTTTGCCTTGCCTCTTAGGGTCCTGGTTGACCTTCTTTACCCGACTGGCATGGATCCAAGACTGTTGTCCTTCCACGAGGATGGCTGTCCTGGTTACTGCGATCACGGTGGTTGGAGGTCCAAAAGGATATTCCTGCTTTTTTGTTCGGTTCAGCTGCTGGACCACTACGAGGTCACCGACCTTAAAGGGGTGTGTTGGTTCCTGTGAAGAAGAAGGAGAGGTGCGAGCGACATTTCTTTCAACTTTGTCCAACGTTTCAATTAATTTTCTTACATATTCTTCCTGAATAAGATCAAGATCCCCTCTTTCTAACATTAAGGGTTCTCAAGGCCCAGGGAGTGGGAAATGGTCTGCCCATAAGAATTTCAAAGGGAGAATAACCTGTCTTGTTATTTGGGGTCATTCTTACTTCTGCTAGAATTGCCGGAAGCACCCTTTTCCAGTTGGTATAAGTTCCACCTGTAGCCTTCCTGATCTTATCTTTTATTGTCCTATTCATTCTTTCTACAATTCCTGAACTTTGAGGATGGTAAGGAATGTGAAACTTCCAGTCAATTTTAAGTGCTTTCACTAAATCTTGGCACACCTTTGAAATAATGGCAGGACCATTGTCAGAATTTATTTGGAGCGGGCATCCCCATCTAGGGATGATTTCTTGCGTGAGGATTTTTACCACTGTTTGAGCATCTTCTCTTGTAGTTACAAATGTTTCTACCCATCTTGAGAACATGTCTACTATTACAAGTAAATATTCCTGTCGTTTGCCTAATTTGGGCATGTGGGTGAAATCAATCTGTAAATGTGTGAATGGTGAGGATGGATATATCAAGTGTTCATGTTTTGCTTTGTGTGGATTTCTTGGGTTGTTCCGGATGCATGTGATGCATCTAGAGACATATGATTTCACAAGAGAGGGAAGACCTGGGATGAAAAAGTCTTTATCCAGTAATTCACATGTCATCTGCCAGCCTCTGTGTCCCACCCCATGGTACTGAGAGATAAACAATGGGGCACTAGCTATAGGTATACACGGTCTCCCCTCTTGGCAGACAAGCCCAGACTCTGGACTTTTTTGCACACCTGCAATGTTCCATTGTTTTATGTCAGTTTCAGTGGCATATGTTTGTAAATCGGAGAGTGTTTGATCAAGTAATGGTATTTCAGGGGCTAGAGTGGGCATTTGGAGGGTAGCTACGTGCTGAGAAGCCACCTCCTTTGCCACTTTGTCTGCAAGGGCATTTCCTTTTGCAATATCACCCTGTTGGCCTGTATGTGCCTTACAATGCAATATTGCAATAGATTTTGGTAATTTAATGGCTTCCAGTAGACTAGATACAAGTGTAGAATGGGAAATTGATTTCCCATTAGCTGCAATGTATCCCCTTCTTTTCCATATAACCCCAAAATCATGGGCCACCCCGAATGCGTATTTAGAATCTGTGTAAATGTTTACATCTTGGTCCTCAAAAAGTTGGCATGCTCTGGTGAGGGCAATTAATTCAGCTGCCTGTGCAGACTGAAATGGGACTGGATTTGCCTCGAGTACAATGTCAGGGAGCTGGACCACAGCATATCCAGCATGATAAGTGTGGTCATTTGGTCTTGAGCAAGACCCATCTACAAACACATTTTGAGCTCCCAGAATTGCACTCGAGCACATATCCTTCCTGGGTGAGGTGTCCTGCTGTATAGCTTCAATACATTCATGTTGCGGGGCTACCTCATCCTCCTCATTTTTGAGTCCTAGGAGAGCATTCAAAATTGGGGCTGGGCCTGAGGTGGGGGAGGCATATTTTATTTCCAAATTAGGGTTTGAGAGCAAAATTACCTCATACCCACTCAGCCTCTGTGCTGACATATGTTGGGTGTGGATATTCTTTAGGAGGATGGACACATTATGGGTGGTGTGAAGGGTAGTTGGATGGCCTAAAGTGAAAGATGTAGCCATTTCCACAACCATAGCACAGGATGCAAGAGCTCTTAGACACGCCGTCATACCCTGAACCGGCATAGGCACTACTCTTGAGAAAAAAGCGATAGGGCGCAGTTTGCCCCCATGTTCTTGCGCAAGGACTCCCGCCATGGTTTTACAGTTGTCCCTAGCAAATAGGTGAAACCCTTTGCTGTACTCAGGTAAGCCAAGTCCAGGAGCTGTTACCATAGATGTTTTAAGGTATACAAAGGCATTGTACATTTCATCATTCCATTTTATACAATCTGGCATGTCAGTACCTGTGGTTTGTCTCAAAATGTTATCATAGTAGGAACAGTCAGGGATCCATTGGCGACAGTAACCAATCATGCCAAGGAAGGACAGCATATCCTTCTTGGTCTGTGGGCGGGCTAGACCCACGAGAGCCGCAGCTCTCTTGTGACTGACTTTCCTTTCACCTTTTGTGAGTGTAAAACCAAGGTATTCAACAGTTTTTTGACACCACTGAAGTTTCTTTTTGGAAACTTTATGACCATTATCTGCCAACCAATGTAGCAGATCTAAACCATCCTCCTTGCAGGCTACCTGGCTTTGGCTGCATAACAACAAGTCATCAACATATTGGAGTAGGACAGAACCATGATGGGGAGTCCAGGACCGCAAGGTGGCCTGGAGCACAACTGAGTAGACTACAGGGGAGTCCACATAGCCCTGAGGCATTCTACACCATGTCATTTGGCGGTTTCGAAAACAAAATGCAAGAATAGGCTGTGTCTCTTCGTCCACAGGGACGGAAAAAAATGCATTTGTAAGGTCAATAACAGAAAAATATTCTGCATCGGATGGTATAGATGTAAGAAGGCATGGCACATCAGACACTATAGGAGCTATGGGGACAATTAAATTATTTACAGCTCTAAGATCTTGCACAAATCTATAAGAACCATCAGGCTTCTTTACAGGGTTAATTCGTGTATTCCATTTGTTTCCAGTGATTTCTCTCACTATGCCATGTTTCAGGAAATGTTCAATCATAGGCACAATCCCCTCTTCCTTTTCTTTAGAAAGAGGATATTGTTTATGATAAATGGGTTGGGCTCCAGGTTTCAGTGTGGCTTTATATGGGGTGCATGAGATGAGACCAACATCTAGGCTATTTATAGACCAGACTTTGTGATTGGGACCAGGTAGGTCACCATCATCAGGTTCTGAAAATAAAAATTGCCCTTGAATGGAAACCTTTTTGAGTGCACTATAATTCCTCCTTCCTCTGTCATTTTCATAACTATTCCAAGTCTGCCCAAAAGGTCTCTTCCCAAAAGATTAACAGGGCAATTTGGGATAATTCTGAAAGAGTGTTTGAGTACTGGTTGGTCACCATATGATGGGTTTATGACAATAAGGTTGGGTGTTTTCCAGGTTTTGGTAAGTATCCCATTAATTCCCATTGAAGGCTCAGCATGTGTGGTTTCACCTCTATAAAAATCCTCACTCAGGGTGCTCCTTGTGGCTCCTGTATCTAGGAGGAAAGGTACTTCCATTCCATTCACATGCAACATGATAATTGGTTGCTCTGAATAAGAGGATGAAACCAGGGGAAATGCTGGCATACTACCTTCTGGGCATCTTCATTGGGGTTGGGGTTGCTTCCATTGGATTGGGAATTTTGGCCCTTGATGTTGTTGGGTTTGTGGGGGTTGTGTGACTTGTGTGCTATTTTGTTCAGGTATGCCATATGGACATTGGTTTCTCCAATGACCCAAGTCCCCACAGTTGAAACAACCACTTTGTGAGGGCTGTGTCCTGGGGAAACCACGGCCTTGACCTCTTCCTCTCCCTCTGCCCCTACCTCTATTCTGCTGTGTACCATTCCCCAGGTGGGACTGCTGCTGTTGTGGCAGTCCTCCCTGGAAATATGTACCTGAACTTTTCGGTATCTCAAAACATCCTGCCGCATCTTTCTCTGTAACTGCTTTCCGAAAGTCTGGTATGGTCTTTGTAGGCCAATCAGAAATCATTTGTTTAACCATTAAACCATGTTGTGGTTTTAGGTTACTAATTAAAGTCTGAATCATCAACCTATGCATATCCGGTAGTATTGATAATCCAGCTTCCTGTGTCCACACATCCATAAACTTCTTCCAAAAATCTAATACACTGTCTCCTGATTTTTGTTTACAGGCTATGGCAGTAGGGAGAGAAGTTTTATTTTTAAAAGTACTGTTTAATTCTGCTTCGAGTTGGCCCCACATGGTAGTTCTCCCTCCTTCAGTATTTAATTTGTATGTATCAGCCTTTACTGTTTTTGGATCTTCAATATCATTTATGGATGCTACTTTAGTCCAATCAAATGCGGATGTGTGTCCAATGACACCATCCACAATCAATCGCATATCTTCCTGTGTATAATTTCTCCCTTTACAAGCCTTTTTTAAATAAGCCAAGGTTGCAGAGGCAGACTGAGTTGGTTTTGGACAATGTTTAATAATGTGATTAATATCTTCAATATCAATCACCTTTTTCAACATGTCATTTCCTATAGTCAAAAAAGGGGCATTTAGTTCAACGCCGTTAATTCCATATGCCCTCCCACTTTTGGTTTTTCCAGGACTAAATATATTACTAATGACTCCCGCAATTCCCCTTCCTAGTGCAGAGAGATCAAAATCTTCATCTGCATCCTCTATTTCAATTAAGGATGATTGGGGTGGTGATACTTTACCTCCTGTGGCCCCTTCTTGTTCACTGATGTCTTCCTGTTGGACCTGTCTAGGTGCCTGTTGTTGTGCCAGGACGGTAGGGGCAACTGCAGGGGCAACTACAGCTGCAGGGGCAGGGGCAGTTGCAGCGGCAGCTACAGGGGCAGCTGCAATTGCAGCCGCAGCCGCAGGGGCAGCTGCAGCGGCAAGGGCAGCTACAGGGGCAGCTGCAGGGGCAGTTGCAGGGGCAGCTGCAACTGCAGGGGCAGTTGCAGCTACAGGGGCAACTGCAGCGGCAGGGGCAGCTACAGGAGCAGTTGCAGGGGCAGCTGCAACTGCAGGGGCAGTTGCAGCTGCAGGGGCAGCCGCAAAGGCAGGGTTTGTGGGTTGCTGGTGTACGGCAAAATGACCAGCAAGAAGATCTATTTCTTCTTCTGTGAGACTGGGATAAATCTGGCTAATATATGGTGGTGGGGATACATGAGAGAAAGGCAAAGGTGGAGCCGTGGGATCGTGTCTCTTGACCTCAGATTCCTGCTTATGTTTAAGATCATACTCTTCCTTAGTTAAACAATTCTTTGCTTTCTTCTGTTTCTTATTATCCCTCTGAAAAAAATAGGGTGCATATCGTAGCCAATTTTCACCACCCTTTCTCATGTATTCCATGTCCCATTGTGGATCTCCCTCAAACCATGGAAAAGCCTTCTTGTCTCTAAAACAAAGGCCTTTTACCATGTCCATATGGAATTCATTGTTGGCTCCATCTTTGGGGAAGGGGTCAGAACTATGCATGGATTTTGTCCACCCGGCTAAATTAGAAACCCAAGGATTTATAAATTCATAGTCAGAACCACAAACCCTGGCTACATAATCTTTACAATTCTCCCCAGGATTAGGATGTGAGGGAGTTTTTTTACTATGTTCTTGACCCATATCAAAATAGTGACAGTGAGAATCTGTCTGTCTTACCTTACAGACCTCCTTCTCCCACACAAACAAATATTTCTTATACTTTATGCGAAAGAAAGAAAAGCGAAAGTAGGTTGGGTCACTGAAGCATAATCCTCATTAACTATTTCAGCTCCTTCCCTAAAGGACTGTACAGTACTGTATTATTCAATTAAGACCTTCTCAAAGGTACTTTCAAAGGCGGATTTCCCCAAAAAAATCCCCTATACACCAAAGCGTGGCTCATATACCTCTTCTACATAAATTTAGTTTAAGATGAAATTTAAATCAGAGCTAAGGCAAGAGAAAACAGTCTGTCTAAAAGACAAATAAGTTCTACTTACCAAAGGTGATTTCTCATCCCCACACAGCTGCCACCATTCTGTAGAGGTAAACAGGTAATACGGCCACCAGGTGTACTTCAGTTAATGATAGAAGAGCTTCAATGACCCACGGATCCGGAGAGAAAAAATGACACTGAGACAGCTGGTCATTAGATCTCTAAAGTGTATTCTCTCAGGGGGACTTATATATGGTAGGAAAATAGGATGGACTGCATATTATTGCACATGTCTGTAGATTTCAAACAAACTCAGTATTTTCTTATCAAGATCTAAACAAGCTGAATTTAGTTTTAACAATGGCTAAAAGATGACTCTGCTTATACAATCAGGCTGTTCCATGAATTTAACCACAATGACTTAGCAGAAGCAGGTTGTGACTCTATGTAAACTGTTAGCTAATGTAAGTATGTCAAAACACATATAGAAAAGTTAATTTCTACTTAAATGGAGATGAGAATTAATACATTCTATCACAGTATTGTTTACGCGCGGATTTCTGTATGATGGTGAGTACTGCCACCATACAGAAATCCCCGGGCAGACATGTTCGGTGAAAACGGTCCGGCGGACCGGTTTCATCGTACATGTATGCTCGTCTGTACGCGGCCTTAGTGGTTCGCCTAAATCCCTTTATTGGCCCTCTGATCCACAAAGACCAAGTAGGGTTTTTTATTTTTTACACCAAACCAGTGACAACATCTGTAGAGCATCTTTTTTTTTTTTTTTTTTATCAAAAAGGTTTTTATTGCTCACAAAACATACAGAGTGTGAAAACATAAAGTACGGTACATCATACACAGGTATTAAAACAGCACGTCACTGTACAGCATCTTTAATAATCCACGCAGCACGTGCCCAATGCATTCTTACCTGTCTTTTCTCCCTCAGCATTAAGAAAGCATTTGACACAGTTTCCTGGACATACCGTCACTATGTCCTATGACGCTGGGGTTTTAGACCACATTTTTTCCAATGGGTAACTTCCTTTTATAATGACCCAATAGCCTACTTGAAATTTGCTTTTCACAGGATGGACATGCTTCCAATTAGGGATACTAGGCATGGGTCCCCATTGTCCCCCCTCCTGTTTGTCCTTGCCATTGAACCCCTGGCTCAGCTGATCCGCTCAGACTCCAATATCAAAGGGTTGGAATTGGGAGGCCAGCATCACAAACTCTGTCTTTTTACATATGATATTCTCCTCTTTTTGCACATACTGGAAGGTGTTGCCCACATTTTGGGCATGACAATCCCCCAAAACCCCAAGCCCTCAATATATTTTTACCACAATCTATCTTATCACAGTTGCAGTCAATAGTTCCATTCACCTTGTTCCATGCCCTGCTACCTCCCCCACTATGAATAAAATTACCTAATAGGATAGATTACCTTTTCAAAGTAAAGTACCCTCCCATGCTGGCACACCTCTCATTCCTCCTCTCTTGCGTGTCTTTGCCTGTCTTATGGCTGGGTAGGATAAACACATAAAAAATTACCATATTGCCCAAAATACTGTACTTCAATTGGGTAATATCTTTCTTTGTTCTCGCTTATTTTATTTGTATTGAATGAATGTATGAGTAACTTGCATAGCGCTACCACACCAACTAAATTGCCTCAAGGTGCGTCATGGTTGGGTTATAAGAATTATTATGCTGCTAAATTAGCCCAACTTGCGAAAAATAGCACTCAATACACGAAAACCCTCTCTGGATACATACTGAGGTGGTTGAGTGTGACCCACTGTGGGTTGCGAACCTGCTATGATTTATGCCTTGCTGTATATTTCCAACCCATTCGTGAGACACTCCCTTGCCCTCTGGGGCAGACCTAAGGTACCATTTGGTCCTCTTTTCACGACATGTACCACTCTTGTCTTATCTCAAAAACCCATCATTTTACTCAGCCTTTACTTCCCCGACTTCTTTTCATGGGTTGCTGCAAAAACTCTATTGCATGACTACCGCTGCAGCCTTCAAAACTTTTCCAGCCCTCTAGGAATGACTTGTCAAACTCTGAAATCTTTCATTATTTGCACCTTTAACACTGAAAACTTCTGTAAGTGAGACCCCCTATGCCCAACCTAAAACAATACAGTAAAACCTTGGCTTGACAGTAACTTGGTTTGAGAGCGTTTTGCAAGACAAGCAAAATTTGTGAATACATTTTGACTTTATATACAAGCAATGTCTTGATTTAAGAGTAGCGTCATGTCACAACTGGGTATAAAATAGAAGAGAGGCTCCTCTGAGTGAAATTATGGTTACATTTAATGAAGGTACAACATTTAGAAACTCACATGGTTGATGATTAAAATGGGCACATCTAAGTATGCAGGCATCCAGGGAAAAGATGTCCACATAAACCATTCTCCTCACCACCATTGATGTTGCCCCTTCCACGAGTGGTTCAAGCCTCGCTTTCAGATCGCTCTACAGCAGGGTAGACTTCACGATCACGATTGCAGACTGATAGCGGTGAGAGCTGGCGGTGATGAGGGCGGTCTATGTGGATTGCTTTACCCCTAATGCCTGCATACTTAGATGTGCCTCTTTTAATCATAAACCATGTGAGTTGCTAAATGTTGTACCTTCATTAAATGTAACCATATTGCTACACATAGAGGCGCCTCTCTTCTCTTTTATACTCTGTAGCTCTTGCTGAATTTTGCTTCTAATCCCCTTGTGGAGACTTCCATTTGTGGATGGACATTTTATGATTACACAACTTATCACATTGCTATAATCTTTTTATATGGACTATAAACTGAATGACTTATGAAGAAATGGTTGTGGATTTTGTGGAGCTTTGGATTACAAGCATGCTTCCGGAACTAATTATGCTCCAAGATTTTACTGTATACATATTGAACAAGAAAACTGTTTAATCACAAATCGCATTTCAGAGAGGGGAAAAGAACATGCAAAAAAAAAATGTCTTACTTCCTGTTATGTCTAAAGAAGAGGAAGCAAAGGGAAATCTCCCCATTGGGACAAAACCCTGTCATTATGTTTACTATTCCCTGCTCTTTTTAAAATGATTTTTTTTTTTTTTTAAATATGCTTAAAGGAGAAGGTACAAATGGTAGCAGTAATCCATAGCAATGGTAGTGCTACCCCCAGAGAAGCCGCTGAATTGTTTTGTGATTTCTCTGCATGCCTGAAGATGACACATCCCACAAACCCAGCAGGTGCACTCACCGAAACACCAAGAAATAATTTAAAGAATTATTAGGCCGAGCATAGCCAGACCCAGGGCACTCTTCTCTGGGTCTCCAGATATGTGTTTTAATTTAGTAAAAGTCAGGTGTGATGTGTGCTGTGATTACTGATGTGGCACTGGATTACTCCCAAATAAAGGAGAGTTAAGGCAACCCTACTGGGCCCCAGGAAACAAGAAAAGTCAGTGTCCAGAAGGCATTCTCCAAACTCCAGGCATTTGTAAAAGGGGCCTTCCTCACAAGCTAGCACCCAGCAGTACTACTAACCAGTAGTCCTCTCCTGATGTTCACAGTCACTTGCCACATCCAGAAAGTGAAACATTGATCCCCAGTGTGGGTTCTTAGGATCTAGGTCCCCTCACGTGTAGGATTGTACAGGATATGATGGCAGTGGTCTTTGATCAGTACAAAATTAGATAGCTCCAGAACACTCTGGCCACACACCACTATTTCCCTTCACTGCAACTTTGTGATGCTTTTTCCTAGCTGCTCAGCACAGGAAATATCCTAAGCAGCACCTGGTTTCTCCAGCCCTCTGGGAGATTTAGTCTCTCTCTTCCTCCCAGAACCAGGGCTGTGCTGCTCTAGGGACTACATTCCTCAGCAGTAGTGTTGCTCACGAATATTCGCATTGCGAATATTCGACTCGAATATAGCATATTCGAGAAATCGCGCTATATTTCGAAATTCGCGGTGAATATTCGCAATTCCGAATATTCGATTTTTTACAATTTTTTTTTTGAATCAGATCACATCCTAGATATCTCCATCGACGTCTAAAAGCATTGCTGGTATAATTAGAGACCCTGGGCCGAGTAGCTGAAGCGTTCATTGAATTTTCCAGAAAGATCGCAATGCGATTATTCGGCAAACGCAATATCGCGCGATTATTTTCCTCGCCCCGATCTTCCGCATCAGAGCGATTTTTACAGTTTCATTTTTAAAACAGATCACATCCTAGTGATCTCCATAGACGTCTGAAAGCATTGCTGGTATGATTAGAGCCATTGGGCCGAGTAGCTGAAGCGATCATTTTATATTGCCGAATATTCGCAATGCGAATATTCGGCAATAGGAATATTGCGCGATTATTTGCTCCGCCCTTTTGCATCAGAGCCAATCAGAGTTCTCCTTCCACACTCGTCACAGGTTAGCAACCAATAGGAACCTGCCTGCATGGACATTATATAAGCTCACTCCCAGCACCATTTCATTGCAGATTCAGAAGCTTGCTATAGAGTGTGGAGGCTGTTTCTGTGTTCCTGGTTTCCTGGTTTCCTGTGTCTTTGTTCTTGATTGATTTAGATCATCACCAGCATTGCTATTTAGTGATTCCAGTGGATCTTTTCCAGTATATCAACTGCTTTTTTCAAAGCAATAGACCCAAGAGCTTTTTTCAAAGCTACGTTTTGTGCTGTTTTGTGCTGTTTTTTTCATTTGTGTTACTGTTTGATCCTGCAATCCTCCCTGTTCAGTTATATTTGCAAGAGATTTCAGAACACATATTGATCTGAGCTTTATAAAAGAGCTTTTCTAAAAGCTAAGTTTTGTTCATCTTGTGTTACTGTCAGATCTTGCAGGTTCACTGTTCAGTGATATTTGATAGGCATCTCAGTTCAAATTTTGTTTAGTTTTCCCTAAAGAGCTTTTATAAAAGCTAAGTTTTGTGTTCAGTTTAGTTAAATTTTGTGTAGTAAGTGTACACACTGTTAGTGTACATTTATTTCATCTAGCTTAGCTTAGTGTGTGTTTAGTGTCTGTGTTTTGTGTTTAAAAAAAAAAAAAAAAAAAAAGTTAGTGTTTGTTTAGTGCTTTTTTTTTTTTTTCTTTAATTTTGTAGTCCTTGTCTGGTGTACTACTTTTCTTATAGTTTAGTAGCTGTCTGTGTACGTCTTTGTCTGCGTGCCTGTCTTGTAAAAAAAACACAAAAACACATTTTGTTCACATTTTCCCCCCCAATAAAGTTTAACCCCCCCACACACATATCAGCAATTATGAGCGGCATCCGTGGCCGTGGCAGTAGGGGTAGGGGAGTTACTCCCAGTGCTGGATCGCTGCCAGCACGGGGTACCTCTCGTGCCCCTACTAGTGGTAGAGGATCGGGTGCAAGGGGAGTACGCCTGATCCGGGAGTTCTTCCCATCGGGCAGCCGCCCGATATTGCCATCTCAGGCTCAAGTAGTGGTGGACTACATGGGGCACAGCAGTGCCACTGAGTCGTCGGTCCCGACTCACAGTAGTACCACCATTACACCGTTGCCTGTACTACCCCCCCCCAGCCCCCAAGAGTCCAGCATCTTACTGTTCGACAGCGACAGTGATAGGGATCTCTTGGGGGAGGCCATGCATCAGGCAGACCTCCAGCTCTGTCCTGATGGTCAGGACCTTTTTGAAGGGATGGATGAGGAGGATGGGATACCTGCTGGCAGTATCCCAGAGACATCCCTTCAAACTGGTGCTGCTGTTTTGGTGCAGGAAACAGCAGCACCTAGTCAGACCCAGGCGTGGGTGAGGGGACAGCGGAGCCAGGCTAGAGGCTCCATGTCACGTGGTTCCCTCAGACCAACACATCTCAGCCCTTGGTCTGACATCTCTGGGGGCGAAGAGGGTGACCCATCATGGTTGCCATCTGACGCGTCGGCTCACTACGTCAGTGACGACGGGGAAGGTAGGCACCCTGGTGAAACGGTGCGCCAGGTCACCACCAGGGAGACCATCGTCAGGGTCTCCACTGGTGATGGCAGCAGGAGGTGTCAGGAGGAGGAGCAGCAGCAGCAGCAGCAGCAGCAGGCAGCTCCACCTGTGCGCACCGAATCCCAGCAGGTGCAAGTAAGCGTCACCCCATCTGACAGGAGGGCGGTGCTGAAGTCACCTGTCTGGAATTTCTTTACCCTGGTGGCAGACAACCCTACCGTGGCCATCTGCCGGATTTGTAAAGTGAGGGTGAAGAGAGGGAAGTGTTTGGCTCGGGTGGGTACCACAGCCCTGAACCAGCACCTCAGGATAAACCACTGGGCGTTGTATGAGGAGATGAAGCGTGGTGGTGGTAGCAGCGCCACCACCACAAGTGAGCAGGGTACAGCAGCCCCTGCCACATCTTCATCTGTTTCCAGCAGGTCATGCCCCCCCGCTCCCTCTAGTAGAGGTACTGGTACCGGCAGCCAGACCTCTACTTCCACAGCACCCTCCACGTCTGTGTCCCGCACTGCCGTCCGGCGCCAGGCGTCGATTTCAGACGCCTTTGACCGCACCACTCCCTTCCCCCCTGGAGACCGACGTGTGCGTTCCCTCAATGGGCTCCTGGCAAGGGTTATTGCCCAACATCTGCTGCCCTTCAACATAGTTGACAGCAACCCCTTCAGGCAGATGTTGGAGCAGGCCCAACCCCAATGGCGTGTCCCCAGCCGCCATTTCTTTGCCAGGACTGGTGTCCCTGCCCTACACCAGCACATTGTTCAGAATGTAACCCTGTCGCTGGATCACGCTGTCAGCGACAGGGTTCATCTGACAATGGATGGCTGGACCAGCAGGCATGGGCAGGGACGCTACATCAGCTTCACGGCCCATTGGGTTTCCCTCCGAGGCGTCGGTGAGGGATCGTCGGCAACCGATCTTGTGGTGCCGCCCCGGGGTGTCCAGGGGAGAACTGCTGGTCTCCCTCAAGCCACTGTCTCCGCAGCTGCTGAGCCTCCCAGCAAGCGCCCCCGTAGCTACTCAAGTGTGGGGCACGTGCGCTGTCAGGCCGTGCTCCAGCTTGTTAGTTTAGGGGACCGGAGACACACTGCAGAAGAAGTGCTGAAAGCACTTCAAGCTCAGGTCCAGAAGTGGCTGACACCCCGAAGGCTCCAGCCAGGTATGGTTGTCTGCGATAACGGCAGCAACCTACTCGCCGCCCTCCATGCTGGCAGTCTGACGCACGTGCCCTGTCTGGCACATGTCCTCAACCTGGTGGTGCAGAAGTTCCTGCGCACTTATCCAGGGTTGAGTGACATTGTGGCAAAGGCGCGTAGGATTGCCAGCCACTTCAGGCGCTCCCCAACCGCTACCGCGTCCCTGTCCAAATTGCAGCGGAAGTACAATCTGCCCCTTCACAGGCTGATTGTGGACAGTGTGACGCGGTGGAACTCCACCCTCCACATGCTGAAGAGGTTGTGGGAGCAGCAAAGGGCGGTGAGGGAGTACCTGATGGAACTAGGCACTCAGAGGGCTTCACCACAACTCCCTTTCATCGCCTGTGCGCAGTGGGGGCAGATAAACCAGGTCTGCCAAGTGTTGTCCTCCTTCGAGCAGGCGACCAAGATGGTCAGCAGTGAGCAAATTGGCCTCAATAGCGTGCTGCCAATACTGTTCATGCTGGAGAGGACACTAGATCGCCTGCTCGAGGCTGGGGAGAGTGCCTTGGTGGAGCAGGAGGAGTCAGCAATGCTCCACCGAGACCAGGGCCAGGACCAGGAGGAGGAGGAGGAGGAGGAGGATGATGATGAAGAGGAGGAGGAGGTGGTTGCTGGTGTCGTCCCGGAGTCAGGGCCTGGTCAGGAGGGAGAGCCGGTGTTGGGGGCACCGATAGTCCGGGGGTTGGGCATGTCTGAGTTTGACCAGCAGCGCCTCAGGGAAGAAGAGTCGCACCTCATTAACCTGGCCAGCATTGAGGAGTCACAGCGGGCTGTGCTCTTCCCCATGGCTGCCCACATGCTCAGATGCCTCAGGAGGGACCCCCGGGTTAAGACCATCAAGACGAGGGATGATTTCTGGATGGCCACCCTTTTGGATCCCAGGTGCAAGGGGAAACTGGAGCAGTTCATCCCAGCCAGCCGGAGGCAGCACCGGATGGAGGAACTGCAGGCAGCCATTGTCAGACGGTTGGAGCAGGCAACTCCCCGGCCTCCAGTTGTCCCCCCTCATCTCACCCAGCAGGTGGCTGCACCCAGCTGCAGCCGAGCAGGGGACCTAATGGAAGAGATGAGGATGTTCTTCCAAACCGAGCGACCCAGTACCACCACCAGCAGCAGCAGCAGCAGTCACCACCAGCGGCTGGCCCACATGGTGGCAGACTACATGGCGTCCGTCGGTGCTTCTGACAGTATGAGCACCGACGACCCCATGGAGTACTGGGTTGCCAGATTGGACACCTGCCGCGAGCTCGCTCAGTATGCGCTGGAGTTATTGTCTTGCCCCCCCTCCAGCGTACTATCTGAGCGGACATTCAGCGCGGCAGGTGGGGTGGTCACGGACAAGAGGACCCGTCTGTCCACAGAGTCCGTGGACAGACTCACATTCATAAAGATGAATGAGTCCTGGATCGGCGGTGACTTTCTGGCACCCGTCGTCGGTTCAGGGCGCTGAAGGGTCCCTTGCCATGCATTCCCTGATGAAGCCCCGGACCTGATGTATTTACAGTGCTGAATATAACTATTTCAACATCAGAGAAAATCAATGTTAATATTTGGTACAGTAGGCTTTCTTTGCAATTACAGCGGTCAAAAATTTCTTGTAGTTTTACACCAGCTTTGCACACACTGGAGGAGGGATTTTGGCCCACTCCTCCACACAGATCTTCTCTACATCAGTCATGTTTCTGGGCTATCGCTGAGAAACACGGAGTTTGAGCTCCCTCCAAAGATTCTCTATTGGGTTTAGGTCTGGAGACTGGCTAGGCCACGCCAGAACCTTGATATGCTCCTTACAGAGCCAATCCTTGGTTATCCTGGCTGTGTGCTTTGGGTCATTCTCATGTTGGAAGACCCAGCCTCGACCCATCTTCAAAGCTCTAACTCAGGGAAGCAGGTTGTTGCCCAAAATCTTGCAATACATGGCCCCGGTCATCCTCTCCTTAATACAGTGCAGTCACCCTGTCCCATGTGCAGAAAAACACCACCAAAGCATGATGCTACCACCCCCATGCTTCACATTAGGGATGGCGTTCTTGGCATGGTACTCATCATTATTCTTCCTCCGAACACGGTTAGTGAAATTATGATCAAAAAATTATATTATAGTCTCATCTGACCACATGATTTTCTCCCATGACTCCTTTGGATCAGTCAAGACAATTATGTCAGCAGTTATTTCACACCCTATATACTCTTATTAAGACTGCTGTACATCATGGCAACTCCTGCCCATGTGATATGACTCTGTATCAACTACTACTGTTAATACTACTACTGCTGCTTCTGCTGCTGCTGCCCAGTCAAGACACCTATGTCAGCAGTTATTTGACACTCTATATACTCCTATTCCTACTGCTGTTCATCATGGCACCTCCTGCCCATGTGATATGACTCTGTATCAACTACTACTGTTAATACTACTGCTGCTTCTGCTGCTGCTGCCCAGTCAAGACACCTATGTCAGCAGTTATTTGACACTCTATATACTCCTATTCCTACTGCTGTTCATCATGGCACCTCCTGCCCATGTGATATGACTCTGTATCAACTACTACTGTTAATACTACTGCTGCTTCTGCTGCTGCTGCCCAGTCAAGACACCTATGTCAGCAGTTATTTGACACTCTATATACTCCTATTCCTACTGCTGTTCATCATGGCACCTCCTGCCCATGTGATATGACTCTGTATCAACTACTACTGTTAATACTACTGCTGCTTCTGCTGCTGCTGCCCAGTCAAGACACCTATGTCAGCAGTTATTTGACACTCTATATACTCCTATTCCTACTGCTGTTCATCATGGCACCTCCTGCCCAAGTGATATGACTCTGTATCAACTACTACTGCTAATACTACTACTGCTGCTGCTCAGTCAAGACACCTATGTCAGCAGTTATTTCACACCCTATATACTCTTATTACCACTGCTGTTCATCATGGCACCTCCTGCCCAAGTGATATGACTCTGTATCAACTACTACTGCTAATACTACTACTGCTGCTGCTCAGTCAAGACACCTATGTCAGCAGTTATTTCACACCCTATATACTCTTATTACCACTGCTGTTCATCATGGCACCTCCTGCCCATGTGATATGACTCTGTATCAACTACTACTGTTAATACTACTGCTGCTTCTGCTGCTGCTGCCCAGTCAAGACACCTATGTCAGCAGTTATTTGACACTCTATATACTCCTATTCCTACTGCTGTTCATCATGGCACCTCCTGCCCATGTGATATGACTCTGTATCAACTACTACTGTTAATACTACTGCTGCTTCTGCTGCTGCTGCCCAGTCAAGACACCTATGTCAGCAGTTATTTGACACTCTATATACTCCTATTCCTACTGCTGTTCATCATGGCACCTCCTGCCCATGTGATATGACTCTGTATCAACTACTACTGTTAATACTACTGCTGCTTCTGCTGCTGCTGCCCAGTCAAGACACCTATGTCAGCAGTTATTTGACACTCTATATACTCCTATTCCTACTGCTGTTCATGATGGCACCTCCTGCCCAAGTGATATGACTCTGTATCAACTACTACTGCTAATACTACTACTGCTGCTGCTCAGTCAAGACACCTATGTCAGCAGTTATTTCACACCCTATATACTCTTATTACCACTGCTGTTCATCATGGCACCTCCTGCCCAAGTGATATGACTCTGTATCAACTACTACTGCTAATACTACTACTGCTGCTGCTCAGTCAAGACACCTATGTCAGCAGTTATTTCACACCCTATATACTCTTATTACCACTGCTGTTCATCATGGCACCTCCTGCCCATGTGATATGACTCTGTATCAACTACTACTGTTAATACTACTGCTGCTTCTGCTGCTGCTGCCCAGTCAAGACACCTATGTCAGCAGTTATTTGACACTCTATATACTCCTATTCCTACTGCTGTTCATCATGGCACCTCCTGCCCATGTGATATGACTCTGTATCAACTACTACTGTTAATACTACTGCTGCTTCTGCTGCTGCTGCCCAGTCAATACACCTATGTCAGCAGTTATTTGACACTCTATATACTCCTATTCCTACTGCTGTTCATCATGGCACCTCCTGCCCATGTGATATGACTCTGTATCAACTACTACTGTTAATACTACTGCTGCTTCTGCTGCTGCTGCCCAGTCAAGACACCTATGTCAGCAGTTATTTGACACTCTATATACTCCTATTCCTACTGCTGTTCATCATGGCACCTCCTGCCCATGTGATATGACTCTGTATCAACTACTTCTGTTAATACTACTGCTGCTTCTGCTGCTGCTGCCCAGTCAATACACCTATGTCAGCAGTTATTTGACACTCTATATACTCCTATTCCTACTGCTGTTCATCATGGCACCTCCTGCCCATGTGATATGACTCTGTATCAACTACTACTGTTAATACTACTGCTGCTTCTGCTGCTGCTGCCCAGTCAAGACACCTATGTCAGCAGTTATTTGACACTCTATATACTCCTATTCCTACTGCTGTTCATCATGGCACCTCCTGCCCATGTGATATGACTCTGTATCAACTACTACTGTTAATACTACTGCTGCTTCTGCTGCTGCTGCCCAGTCAAGACACCTATGTCAGCAGTTATTTGACACTCTATATACTCCTATTCCTACTGCTGTTCATGATGGCACCTCCTGCCCAAGTGATATGACTCTGTATCAACTACTACTGCTAATACTACTACTGCTGCTGCTCAGTCAAGACACCTATGTCAGCAGTTATTTCACACCCTATATACTCTTATTACCACTGCTGTTCATCATGGCACCTCCTGCCCAAGTGATATGACTCTGTATCAACTACTACTGCTAATACTACTACTGCTGCTGCTCAGTCAAGACACCTATGTCAGCAGTTATTTCACACCCTATATACTCTTATTACCACTGCTGTTCATCATGGCACCTCCTGCCCAAGTGATATGACTCTGTATCAACTACTACTGCTAATACTACTACTGCTGCTGCTCAGTCAAGACACCTATGTCAGCAGTTATTTCACACCCTATATACTCTTATTACCACTGCTGTTCATCATGGCACCTCCTGCCCAAGTGATATGACTCTGTATCAACTACTACTGCTAATACTACTACTGCTGCTTCTGCTGCTGCTGCTGCCCAGTCAAGACACCTATGTCAGCAGTTATTTCACACCCTATATCTGACTCTGTATCAACTACTACTGCTAATACTACTACTGCTGCTTCTGCTGCTCAGTCAATACACCTATGTCACATTTTTAAGTTTATCAACATAAATTTCATATCGATGCGTTCACAAGGGCCGTGTATTTCAAACGGTGTAGTCGTTGTATCGATCGCATGTACGGTTGAGGATTTATTAAGCTTTGTTTGGAGGCTTAAATCATGTATTTGATCTGTGAATTAAAAGCGTTTGTAATGTTATTTCTTTCCATAAATAACTTTCCTGACCTCAGTGCAATATTCCTCCTCACTGACCTGGGGGGGAGGGGAAACCTCTTGAGGGGGGAGGGGCGACCAGGAAGTCAGCATACTCTATACTTTGCAGATAGAGAAAGAAGCTGTGTGTCCTAAAGATAGTGTAGTGGTTATGGTGAATGTCTTTGGCAAGGGGCTCAGCAATTAAGCTATTCAGCATTCCCACTCGCATTTTCCTCAGGAAATGCATTGTCTAGTTACATTATATTTTAATACTACTGCTGCTGCCTCCATGCTGAGTAAAGCTTCATGACCTCTCTGGCACAGCGGATCCACCAACAGCCTCCGCTACAAGCTACCAGACCGGATCTAAACAGCAAGTGTAACTATAACAATGAACCTTATGTTAAACCCTGTTTTGCGGCATTTATACTGCAACCATTGGGCTGTCTGCAAGAGCTCATCTGCATTCTCTCTCTCTTTCTTGCTCTCTCTCTCTCTCGGTATATATATATATATATATATATATATATATATATATATTGTTGCTTTTGTTATGTTCATTTTTCAACAGTTTATTTTGTGTTCGTCGTGTCTGTGTCCGTGT
Organism: Rana temporaria; assembly: GCF_905171775.1. NCBI lineage: Eukaryota > Metazoa > Chordata > Amphibia > Anura > Ranidae > Rana > Rana temporaria. The sequence continues at coordinate 325,173,915 of NC_053491.1, forward strand.
GCTTTAGTTTGTCCTAGGTTTGTGTTAAATAAATTAATAGTATAAAATGTTGTTGCTTATTATGAAGTTAGATGTGTTGATGTTGATTTGTTCGATGTGAAGTTAGATGTGTTGAAAAACCTAAAAATCTATCTCAAAAAGAAATGAAACATTTCCAAAAAATAATATTTTTTATTATAAAAAAAAAATCAAAGTGATTGGCTCATGCGCTTTTGCAATTTTTCCAATTCACGCATTTCTCTCATTTGTTGCTCCTCCAGTTGCTTGTTTTGATTGGCTAAATAGCACATTTTCCTCTGGTTAGCAATAATTAATTCTTGCCTTTTCGTTATTGCTGCTTGTCTCTGCATAATCTCTTTTACAGCTGTTATGATATAAGAAAAAACAATTTGATTACAAAGACCGTTAACAAATACATAAAATATTTTTTTTGCTTATTAATCAATCATTATCATGTCTATACATTTGTTGTGTGTCTAACACATACAGGGAGTGCAGAATTATTAGGCAAATGAGTAATTGGACCACATCATGCTCTTTATGCATGTTGTCTCACTCCAAGCTGTATAGGCTCGAAAGCCTACTACCAATTAGGCATATTAGGTAATGTACATCTCTGTAATGAGAAGGTGTGTGGTCTAATGACATCAACACCCTATATAAGGTGTGCATAATTATTAGTCAACTTCCTTTCCTTTGGCAAAATGGTCTAAAAGAAGGACTTGAGAGACTCTGAAAAGTCCAAAATAGAGAGATATCTAGCAGAGGGATGCAGCACTCTTAAAATTGCAAATCTTCTGAAGCGTGATCATCGAAAAATCAAGCGTTTCATTCAAAATAGTCAACAGGGTCAAAAGAAGTGTGTGGAAAAAAAAAGGCGCAAAATAACTGACCATGAACTGAGAAAAGTCAAGCGTGCAGCTGCCAAGATGCCACTTGCCACCAGATTGGCCATATTTCAGAGCTGCAACATCACTGGGGTGCCCAAAAGCACAAGGTGTGCAATACCCAGAGACATGGCCAAGGTAAGAAAGGCTGAAAGACGACGACCACTGAACAAGACACACAAGCTGCAACGTCAAGACTGTGCCAATAAATATCTCAAGAAAGATTTTTCTAAGGTTTTATGGACTGCTGAAATGAGAGTGAGTCTTGATGGGCCAGATGGAAGAGCCCGTGGCTGGATTGGTAAAGTGCAGGGAGCTCCAGTCCGACTCAGACGCCAGCAAGGTGGTGGTGGAGTACTGGTTTGGGGTGGTATCATCAAAGATGAGCTTGTGGGGCCTTTTCGGATTGAGGATGGAGTCAAGCTGAACTCCCAGTCCTACTGCCAGATTATGGAAGAGACCTTCTTCAAGCAGTGGTACAGGAAAAAGTCACCATCCTTCAAGAAAAACATGATTTTCATGCAGGACAATGCTCCATCACACGTGTCAAAGTACTCCACAGCGTGGCTGGCAAGAAAGGGTATTAAATAAAAAAAAGTAATGACATGGCCTCCTTGTTCACCTGATCTGAACCCCATTGAGAACCTGTGGTCCATCATCAAATGTGGGATTTACAAGGAGGGAAAACAGTACACCTCTCTGAACAGTGTCTGGGAGGCTGTGGTTGCTGCTGCACGCAATGTTGATGGTGAACAGATCAAAACACTGACAGAATCCATGGATGTCAGGCTTTCGAGTGTCCTTGCAAATAAAGGTGGCTATATTGGTCACTGATTTGTTTTTGTTTTGTTTTTAAATGTCAGAAATGTGTATTTGTGAATGTTGAGATGTTATATTGGTTTCACTGTTAAAAATAAATCATTGAAAAGGGTATCTATTTATTTTTTGGTTAAGTTGCCTAATAATTCTGCACAGTAATAGTAGTCACCTGCACACACAGATATCCCCCGAAAATAACTAACACTAAAAACAAACTAAAAACTACTTCCAAAAAAATTCAGCTTTGATATTAATGAGTTTTTGGGGTTCATTGAGAACATGGTTGTTGTTCAATAATAAAATGAATCCTCAAAAAATACAACTTGCCTAATAATTATGCACTACCTGTATACTTCTAGCATCAATACCATATTATGGTTCTACAATCTGACAGGTGCGCTTTATATGTTGTCCATTTTTATATCTACATTTTGTTGTTGAAATGTTATTAATCATTGTGCACATATTTACCTTCCTGAGCGAGGCTCACAGGAACGCTCTCTTCCTCCTGCTCTTCCGCTTGAGAAGTTGGGGTGGTGGGGGGGGGAATCTCCTCAGCTTGCTCCTCAACAGGAGCTGGGGTTGGGGAGTGGGAGGGCCCTGGCTGCTCCTCCTCATCCATGTCCTCCTCTGCCGCATCCTCCTCTGCCGCATCCTCCTCCTCCTCCTCATCGGCCTGGCGCCTTCTGCGCTTGGCGCGGACAACTGGCATTGGAGCTCCTATAATAACACAATGTTCATATATTATAAAAATGTTTTCTAATGACGTATGCAAATTCTGTGTACTGTGCTGTATTGTATATGAATACAAATTGATTTATATAGACAGTTAACCAATGGGACAATGTTATATTAAAGGGTCTTGTGGGCACTACAGGGGACTGAGCGTGAGCTGGGATGCAACCATGTTAAAATGAGCTGTTTTTGTCTCCTTTGTTTTGTTCAGACCATCTCATGTTAAAAAAAGGGCCTGATGGAGCACACGGGATTACTATAACAACCCCACTCCTAACACAGGAATTTAGTGGTAATCTATATATATAAAACTCAACGTGTGTGTGTGCATAAATGTATGTATGTATGTATGTATGTATGTATGTATGTTCCAGCATCACGTACAAACGGCTAAAGATATTTATATGAAACTTGGCACACAGGTTACTTATATGTCAGCCACAAACATAGGATAGGTGGTTTAAACCTTACCCACCCCCACTTGCCATGGTCGGGGTTTTTCTTTAAAGTCCCATGCAAAGCAATGGGAAAATTATGTTCCCACATAACTTCTGTGTTCCTGTCTGCTGCCCCATGTCTTTTTTCAACAGTACTATGAATACCTTGGCCGGTGGTGATATATGTTAGCACAACATGGCATCTTGGTTAACAACATCTGACCTTACATGAATTACATATGACCTTACATAACTGTCACCAAAGGAGCTGCGGTGGCTCCACGCGATTGCCACTGCACTGACAACTGATTCACCTCTGCAGCTAGGGGTTCGGATCCCGCTCTCGGCTACCTGTGAATTGAGTTTGGTGGTCTCAGCCCCGCCACTGGTGGGTGTGCTATGCGAGGTTGGGTTGGGAGGACCCCCTCACACCCGCCATTGCCAACCGGGGCATGGAGAAAGGTGGCAGATTGCCTCTGGGGGAGGCCTCCCAACTCCTGCAGGCCGGCTCCTCTCTCTTTCGAGTTCACGCACAAAATACACTTTTTTTAAAAAAAACATAACTGTCAACAATAACTTACCTGGATGATATTTAGCCCGAAGACGTCTGACATTACCCATTTGGCGCCTCTTGAGGTCAGACCACTTCTTAACAATGGCCTTGTGGTCATGTTGGCCGCCAAAGTCAGCGATTAGGGCGCTGACCACAGCCCTTTTCTGTGGCTGCCGCCGCAGGTCATCATATCCTGTTTCCAGGAACTTCTGCAAGATGAAGAACAAAGTATATTGTAATACTTCTGTTGACAGCCTTATGGATATATGACGTAAATGTATGCTATTCAACAATTGGAAGCATTCTCGCCTTATTAATCAATGACAGGGGTAACATGAAAGATTTTATATCCTGCCATTTCGGTCGCCACCTTTTTTGCATAAATATAGCAGCCATTATCATTTGCATAATTATGAATATATTATTAACAACACAGGATACACGTATAGGGGAGATATGCGTTGCTAACTCTTTTCCCTGTCAGGAGCCTAACGCCCCGGGGGGTCAGAGACGGGACCTTTTTCGGAGGACCACTGACGTATGTACCAGTCGCAGTTTTTTGTGATGTCACTCTTTAGGTGTGTGCACATTTTTCACTGCATCCGGGTGGAGTTTTTGGGTTGTGTTTTGCACGCCACAGGCTTTTCAACAGGAAAAATACAGCTGGAGGCAGAATGGTTGCAAAACACTACGTGTTTGTTACTTAACTCTGGGTTTCAAGACCAGTCCACCTCCAGCTGTTGCAAAACTACTACTCCCATCAGCCACGGTCTGTCAGTGCATGCTAAGAATTTTACTTTTGCTGCATTTAGGGTGCCACAGTTTAGAGACCCGTGCATAAAGGCCTGAAAAATGGGGGCCTGCAGAACTTACAATACTAGAAGTGCCAGCATTCCCAGGCATGCTGGAAGTTGTAGTTCTGCAACATCTAAAGGGCAATATGTATTCGAACGTCCTTGGGCCTTGAGGACACTGAAGTCAGGACGTTCGCATACGTCCTATGTCCAAAAATTTTTTTAATTCATTATGCTAAATAACAAGGAAAAGTGCCTAAATACACATTTGCCAACCAGGGTGTCTGCAGCTGTCCAGGCATGCTGGGACTTGTAGTTTTGTAAAAGCAGGAGACACATTTTTTGTGAAATACTAATATATGATCATATATACTAACTTTTAAACTAGACTAAAATGCTGGGCTGGGCTGGGACTTGTAGTTTTGTAAAAGCAGGAGACACATTTTTGGTTAAATACTAATATCTGATCATATATACTAACTTTTAAACTAGACTTAAATGCAGTTGAAGATGATGAAATAACAGTGGTCAAAATACTTACACAAATCAGCAACTTTTCCTCAGACTTAGTGAAATTGCTTCCAACCATGTTGCTGTGTGATTGCGCTGCGATCATAAGTTGGAAACTGGCAAGGCTCCAGGAAATGGTCGCGTGTTGTTCGCGTGTTGATTGCGCTGCTTGGACCGAGATGGGTCCATATGGCTTCGGCTGTATGGACCACAGTAACTCTTTTCCCTGTCAGGAGCCTAGGAGCCTAACGCCCCGGGGGGTCCGAGACGGGACCTTTTCGGAGGACCACTGACGTATGCAACCGTCGCAGTTTTTTGTGATGTCACTCTTTAGGTGTGTGCAAATTTTTCCTTGCACCGGGTGGAGTTTTTGGGTTGTGTTTTGCACGCCACAGGCTTTTCAACAGAAAATAACCAGCTGGAGGCAGAATGGTTGCAAAACACTACGGGTTTGTTACCTAACTCTGGGTTTCAAGACCAGTCCACCTCCAGCTGTTGCAAAACTACTACTCCCATCAGCCACGGTCTGTCAGTGCATGCTAAGAATTTTACTTTTGCTGCATCTAGGGTGCCACAGTTTAGAGACCCGTGCATAAAGGCCTGAAAAATGTGGGCCTGCAGAACTTACAATACTAGAAGTGCCAGCATTCCCAGGCATGCTGGAAGTTGTAGTTCTGCAACATCTAAAGGGCAATATGTATTCGAACGTCCTTGGGCCTTGAGGACACTGAAGTCAGGACGTTCGCATACGTCCTATGTCCAAAAAAATTTTAAATTCATTATGCTAAATAACAAGGAAAAGTGCCTAAATACACATTTGCCAACCAGGGTGTCTGCAGCTGTCCAGGCATGCTGGGACTTGTAGTTTTGTAAAAGCAGGAGACACATTTTTGGTTAAATACTAATATCTGATCATATATACTAACTTTTAAACTAGACTTAAATGCAGTTGAAGATGATGAAATAACAGTGGTCAAAATACTTACACAAATCAGCAACTTTTCCTCAGACTTTGAGAAATTGCTTCCCACCATGTTGCTGTAATATTGGGAAACTGGCAAGGCTCCAGGAAATGGTCGCGTGTTGTTCGCGCAATTGCGCATGCGCGATCGAAAAATCGCAATCGCAATATGTATTTTGGTTAAAATATCATACATATTCGATTTCAGAGTGCTGCTACAGCAGTTTTCGAAATATCTGCAATAAATTTCGCATTCGCATGTTGCGATATTTCGATAAAATATCAGGAATATTCTGAGCCAATCAGAGCGCTCCTCCAGCATATCTCGAAATTGCGCAATAAATATCGCATTCGCATGTTGCGATATTTCGATAAAATATCAGGAATATTCTGAGCCAATCAGAGCGCTCCTCCAGCATATCTCGAAATTGCGCAATAAATATCGCAATCGCATGTTGCGATATTTCGATAAAATATCACGAATATTCTGAGCCAATCAGAGCGCTCCTCCAGCATATCTCGAAATTGCGCAATAAATATCGCATTCGCATGTTGCGATATTTCGATAAAATATCACGAATATTCTGAGCCAATCAGAGCGCTCCTCCAGCATATCTCGAAATTGCGCAATAAATATCGCATTCGCATGTTGCGATATTTCGATAAAATATCACGAATATTCTGAGCCAATCAGAGCGCTCCTCCAGCATATCTCGAAATTGCGCAATAAATATCGCATTCGCATGTTGCGATATTTCGATAAAATATCACGAATATTCTAAGCCAATCAGAGCGCTCCTACCGCAGTTATTAAAAAAATCGCAATTATTTTCGCATTCGCAATAGCGAAAAATCGCATTCAATTAATTTCGATAAAATATCACGAATATTCGAATTTAGCGAATATATCTCGAATATTCGAATATATATTCGAGATATATCGCGAAATCGAATATGGCATATTCTGCTCAACACTACTCAGCAGCCTGCAGACCACTTTGCATTGCTTTGTTGCATCAGCCAATCACCTCCATGATCGAGTGAGACACAGCCAAGATTTATGCCCCTTGCACTAGAGACACTTCATAGAGGAGCATTGCAAAGTGGTCTCGTTAAAGATGGCTGATGCATTAATCAATATTCAGTTTAACCTTGTCCACACTGTTGCAACAAAGGAAGAAGTTCCAAAGTAGTTATCAGCTACAGTTCAGGTTACACAACCAGTAGGCAATCTTTGATCTGAAAAAGGTACAAATGTTAATGCTTACTAGTGCCTGCTGAAAGAGTCATGTAAAAAGCCCCCCTTGTGTTTTGCGATCTGATACACGGACTGCCCCTTTAAAGCTATCATTTTGCTGATCAAGTACGGGAAATATATATTGTTGTTTAAGAAGTGTTAAAATTGAAACCAAACATAGTGGACTTTAATTGTCATGGGACAGTCTGGAATTATACCTGTCTGGTTGACATAATATAATGTGACATAGTATAAAGAGTTAATGACTATGATTGGTTGATTGTATGTTAAAAGGAAATGTGTCATTTGAATATGTACCCCTTATTGGTGGAAGATGGTCGGTAACGCCCACCTTTCATCCAAGAGCGCCAATTTTGAAAAAAAACACAGTGGGGTAGATTCAGCTAGGGGCGCGCACTGCTACGCCTCCGTAAATTACTGGAGCTACGCTTCATTTCCGAAGCATTTGCTCCGTAATTTGCGGCGGCGTTTCGTAAAAGGGGCCGGCGTAAGCGCGCGTAATTTAAATAATCCCGTAGGGGGCGTGGATCATTTAAATTAGGCGCGTTCCCGCGCCGAAACTACTGCGCATGCTCCGTCGGGAAAATTTCCCGACGTGCATTGCGGTAAATGACGTCGCAAGGACGTCATTGGCTTCGACGTGAACGTAAATGGCGTCCAGCGCCATTCACGAACAAGTTACGCAAACGACGCACATTTTGAAAATCGCGACGCGGGAACAACGTCCATACTTACCATTGGCTGCGCCTCCTAGTAGCAGGAGCAGCCTTACAGCGGAAACGACGTACGCAAACGACGTAAAAAACGAGCGCCGGCCGTGCGTACGTTTGAGAATCGGCGTTAGTATGCAATTTGCATACTCTACGCTGACAACTATGGGTGCGCCACCTAGCGGCCAGCGTCAGATTGCACCCTAAGATACGACGGCATAGGAGAGACTTATGCCAGTCGTCTCTTAAGGCTACAGTCGGTGTATCGAGCTTTCTGAATACAGAAAGTCGATACGCCGGCGCTACTTAGCAATTACGCTGCGTATCTATGGATACGCAGGCGTAATTGCTTGCTGAATCTACCCCAATATTTTTTATTTTTTTCTATAATACATACCCCCAATTTTTTTTTTTTTAAAGCTATTTTTTTCCTCATTTTAGGCTGATATGTATTCTTCTACATATTTTTGGTAATAAAAATCACAACTGTGACATTATGACGGACACATCGGACACTTTTGACACATTTTTTGGATCATTAGCATTTATACAGCGATCAGTGCTATAAAAATGCACTGATACTGTAAAACTGTCACTGGCAGGAAAGGGGTTAACGCATGTGTGTTCTAAATGTAGGGGGATTAGACTGACCTAGAGAAAATTTACAGATCGTGGTTCCTAGCTATTAGGAACTCACGATCTGTCTTTCCTCAGATGAAAGAACAGGGACGTGTGTGTTTACAAGCACACGTCCCTGTCTCATGCCCACGATCGCTCGCGGCTGTTGGTCATCGCGACCGCCGAGGATGAGCATCAGCACCCCCCAATGCAGCAGGCGCTTAAAGCGACAGATGTACAGCTACGACGGTTTGCGCAGTATATCTGCGGCGGCTGGTCTGTAAGTGGTTCAAGGTGAAATCGCACCTTTCACCTGCTATATATGTACATTTTTGCTGTTCTATAACTTGAAAATATGCCTCAGGTGTAGGCCACAGGATCCCTATGACAATGCTATTTCAAATTCTGAAAGTTATTATTAGTATTTTGAATTAATATTTTTGGATGAGCAGAAGCCAGTGGAGAGATTGGCAAAGAGGGATAGCAGACACTGAACAGTTGGTGAAGTGGATGAGTCTGACAGCAGCATTCATGATGGACTAAAGGCGGGATGTAAAGGTGATCTAATGAGGAGGGAGTTGCAGTAGTCGAGGCGAGAGATAACAGGGAGTAAATTAGAAGCTTTGGTTAAGAAGTGGCGTATTTTGGACATGTTGCGGAGGTTGAGGCAACAAGCTTTAGACAGTGATTGGATGTGGGGCTAAAAGAAGAGTTCAGAGTCCAGGATTACACCTAGCACCTTGGCATGCAAGTTGATAGTTGTGCCATTGACCTTGACAGAGAATTTAGGGAAAGGGGCAAATGGCCAAGCAAATATGAGCTCAGTTTTTGATATATTGAGTTTGAGGAAGTGGTGTGACATCCAGACTGAGATGTCTGTTAGTAATTTAGTGATGCATAAGTATATTTATGGAGTGAACAGAGGGCAAAAGAGATACGTTTGGTCGTCGTCAGTGCAGAAATGGTATTGAAAGCCATGAGGAGGCTATCAGCTGAACCAGGGAGGAGGTGTAGATTGAGATTAGGAGAGGTCCGAGAACAGAACCTTGGAGGACCCAGACAGAATGTGCTGTGAGATAGATAGGATGAGAACCACAGTCAAAGGAGTAAAGTTTTTTTAGGCTGGAGGGGAGTTGTCAACCATATATAAGGCAGGCAAAAAGGACGGAGTAGGAGCACAGAATAGTGTCCATTAGTTTTTGCTCTTAGTAAATCATTTGTGAGTTTCAGAAGAGCAGTTTAAGTTTAGCAACCTCATCTATAGTGGTGGGTAGGGATGAGCCGAACACCCCCCTGTTCGGTTCGCACCAGAACTTGCGAACACACCAAACGTTTGTGTAAACTTTAGAACCCGTTAAAGTCTATGGGACTCCAAAGTTTGAAATATAAAGTGCTAATTTTAAAGGCTAATATGTAAGTTATTGTCCTAAAAAGTGTTTGGGGACCTGGGTCCTGCCCCAGGGGACATGTATCAATGCAAAAAAAAGTTTTAAAAACTGATTTTTTTTCGGGAGCAGTGAATTTAATAATGCTAAAAGTGAAACAATAAAAGTGAAATATTTCTTAGAATTTCCTACCTAGGGGGGGTGTAAAGTTAGCATGTGAAATAGCGCATGTTTCCCGTACTTAGAACTGTCTCTGCACAAAGTGCCATTTCTGAAAGAAAAAAAGTCATTTAAAACCGGACTTGCGGCTATAATGAATTGTCGGTTTCCGGCAATTCAGAGAGGATTCATTCATAAAAAATAAAAAAAATAGCGTGGGGGTCCCCCCAAATTCAATTACCAGGCCCTTCAGGTCTGGTATGGATATTAAGGGGAACCTCGCCATCAATTTAAAAAAAAATGATGTGGGGTTGCCCCCAAATATCCATTCCAGACCCATTAGGTCTGGTGTGGATTTTAAGGGAAACTCCACCCAATTTTTTTTTTAAAAATGGCATGGAGTTTCTCCAAAAATCCACACCAGACCCCTTATCCGAGCATGTTAACCTGGCCGGCCTGCAGAAAAGAGGGGGGGACAGAGTGCGGCCCCCCTCTCCTGAACAGTATCAGGCCACATGCCCTCAACATGGGGAGGATGTCCCCATGTTGATGGGGACAAGGGCCTCATCCCCACAACCCTTGCCTGGTGGTTGTGAGGGTCTGCGGGCGGGGGGCTTATCAGAATCTGGAAGACCCCTTTAACAAAGGGGACCCCCAGATCCTGCCCCCCCTATGTGAATTGGTAATGGGGTACATTGTACCCCTACCATTTCACGAAGGAAGTGTAAATAGTTGTAAAAAGACACACACATCGTAGAAAAAAGTCCTTTATTAATAAAAAAAAAAAAAAAAAAATCCAGCGATGGTAATCCACTCGGTCCGGCTCCCTGCTCCAATGCTGACAATTCATTATAGCCGCAAGTCCGGTTTTAAATGACTTTTTTTCTTTCAGAAATGACACTTTGTGCAGAGACAGTTCTAAGTACGGGAAACATTCGCTATTTCACATGCTAACTTTACACCCCCCTAGGAATGAAATTTAAAGGAATATTTCACTTTTATTGTTTCACTCTAAGCATTTTTAAATTCACTGCTCCCGAAAAAACAGGCATTTTTAAAACTTTTTTTTGCATTGACATTGTCACCTGGGGCAGGACCCAGGTCCCCAAATACTTTTTAGGACAATAACTTGTATATTAGCCTTTAAAATTAGCACTTTAGATTTCTCCCATAGACTTTAACAGGGTGTTCCGCGGCTTTTTGAATTTGCCGCGAACACCTCAAATTGTTCGTTGTTCGCCGAACAGGCAAACAGGCAATGTTCGAATCAAACCCCTAGTGGTGGGGTTTGAATGAAGGAAGTATTGGATGTACCTGTGGACATGGGGTGTTAAGTGGTGGAGGTAACTGTACAGTGGAGATCTCATCACAAATGGTAATAATCATATTTTTTATATGAATGGCAATCTCCTGGGCAGTGAGTGAGTTAGTGGGTGGAGGCAGTTGAGGATGAGGGTAGAGAGTTCATCCAACATGGGAAACCAATCAGTGTGACCCCATACAAAGACATTGAGGGTGCCATTTCAGGCTCTTATATGCTGACGACCACTGGGAGTACAGGCAGGAAAAGAGCTTGTCTCAGCTCCATAGAAGTCAATGAAGAAGGAAAAGAAGTCCCAGGAGCCACACATCACAAAACACCCTCATGAAAATAGTGGAAGTAGCCTCAACCTAGACTCCATCCAGACCACACTCCCATCATGTTTTGTCTCGTCTATGGGGCTTAGTCATGGGAATACAAATTGTGTTTTTTTTTTTTTTCTTTTCTCCCCCTCTTCTTTTCTCTCCCCTTTCTTTCTCTCTTTTTCTTCTTTCTTCTCTCCCTCCCCTCTCTCCATCCCTTCCCCCCTCTCCCTCCCCCCCGCTTATTATGATAGATGCGAGGATAAACTAAGGTGTATATTTTGGGGAGATGATTTCATTATCCCTAGGAGGTCTGTCAATAACAGGAGAAGTAGAATAGGAAATAAAAAGGTGCTAAGATATAATACAAGCCCTATAATAAATTTAGGATTACAAAGGTGGGAAATAAACCCTGCAGCTGTGCAAAAATAGAATGCCTTCTCAGATTAACCTTAACCCTTTCGCTGGCAGGTCCGTATGCCGCATGGACCTGAAATCGGGGAGTTATACACACAATCCAGTGGCTGCAGCCACTGGGATTGTATGTGAAACTGACATGCAGCCTCCTATTTTGTCAGGTGAAAGCATTCGCGCGGCAGCGCTGCCGCCCAATTGCTTACATACCCCAAGGGTACTAGCGCCATCCCCCACGCACCACCACGCCCCGTTGTGCCCCGCCATGCTTTCTGGGCTCTGCTGCCCATTTGCGGGCCCAGGAATGAGATGGCAGATGCCGGTGGCTGGAGTCCACTCTTCTCCCCTTCTTGTTGTGACCCAGAAAGCAACTTCTCTGACGTCACTGCCGGTTTAAGCTCTTGGTGTCCTTGGCTAGTTTAGCCAGGAAACAATGTTTTGCAATGCGAACAATAGGGTACTGAAGTTTGTAGCCATTTCACAGGCACACACAAAATTTAAGGTTGGACATGTTGGGCATCTATTTACAAAAAAAATTGGTAGTTTGAGTTTGTTGCCCTAAAATTCACTTTAGTGTATTGTTTATTACATTTTTGCATTCCCTAGACCTTTGCAAAAATAATGTGTGACATAAAAAATTGTAACTATGGCTCTTGTATTCTCTAGGATGTCTGCTTTTAGAAAATATATAATGTTTCCGGGTTTTGTGTAATCTTCAGGCCGAAAAAATGTATTACCAAACACACTCACCTGAATATCTGAATATAACCAGACAATAATACATCAAGCAAAAAGACTTTCCAGATCAGTCTTCATGAAACAGACACATTCCATAACATGTAGTAAGCTGTTTACAATCTAGTTGCAGCAAATTATATTAAAAGTTTGTAGTCCAACTCCAGACTCCAGTCCAACTCTAGACTGAAGTCCAACTCCAGACTCTTCCCTTTTGCCAGATTAAGGGGAGCTGCCTTTTTGTTTAAATTCTGTTCTGGGGCAGCCATAACAACATTATAAGTGTACAAGTTGACCTTAACCCTTTCGCTGTTAGAGCCGTTTTTGCGTTTTTTGCACACACGTTTAAAAAAAAAAATCTGCAAAATAAAGTAAGTAAACAGTTCCCATATCACCAGATTACTGATAAATAAACTGGAACACTGCAGCATAGTCTAAATGAAAAATCTCAAGACCTCGTTCCTTATATATTTTGGATTTTGTATATCTTTAAGGGATAGTAACCATGGTTACTTATAAGTGTGGTGATACTTTCATTACCCCTCCCCAAAAGAAGACTTTACCTCCTTTAGCAAACCTGTGCTTTGTACATTCAGGGGAACAGGCTTACTTTATTTTCCATTGCAGTCTATGTTTATCATTTAATACTGGTATCTGGTACTTCTGGGTATGAAGGAGTATGACTTGTGTCCTGTGACACCATTGAGCCAATCAGCATGGTCATAGTGGGAGACCAAAGCCCTGTGTAAGCTACATCTCTGGCAACTTGCGTGGGACTTTTCTGCACTCCAGGCAGTAGAATAGATTGACACCAAAGCAAAATCAAGGTAAGCCTATGCTGCTGGGTGGGCTATATTAAGGTTACCCTACAGCTTGACACTGTGTGGTCAAAGCCTAGGTTTATTTTAAGTGAGGGGACAATAAGCAGAGAACCGTAATTTTCTCCAGCAGACACATGGGATGAACCTGTCTCAGCCCATCACCAAATCCCCACACCCACAACAGTTATGTAATGACATGAGGTTCAAGTTGATGAACTCTATATTTTCTTGTAATTACTCAAAGCATGTTTCATCTGCTCAACAAATTGCATGCAATTATTCAAAAGTGTTATCAGTCATAAGCAACATCACAACAAAGTGCCCTCTCTTCTTGGAATAGGGCATTTAGATGAAGAAGCCTAGTTTGATGAAAAAGAATGTTTTATGCACACATTAAAACACCGACATACCGCTCTGTGCCATATAAGTGCTCTATCTACAGTCACTTCGTAAGAGGAATTTCTCTCACAATTGTTGATTAGATGTGCTGCATTCTCATATAAGAGTTCTTGACCTGCTGTCATTGGAAGGTAGAGATTAATTTTAACAGCCAATTACTGCATGATTCATTGAACACAAGTCATCAACAGCACATACTATAAAAAGGCATGCTTTTCCACATCAAGTAGAGAATAAATGTAAAGACTCTGAACAAATGCACAAATCAGCAGCAAATGTGTCAAAAAAACAAGTGCACAATGAAGATTTGGCAGACCCCATAAGGTAATGTTTACCCCTGACTTCACTAATAGGAATAGTTAAGGTGTATACTGTATAAAGCTAAAATACAACTTAGTTCATTCCTCTCTGTTAGCAGTCATATTACAAACTTTTTTTGTAGATAATTGAATACAGAATAATCCTGCCAGTCTCCTTCACATAGCAATACTACCTACCAGTCTCCTCCACACATCACTGATTCCTGCTGAATTTCATTGCTCAGCCATGTCCTCCGAATACAACTACCTCCAAAGCGTATCACAGTAACGCCTTTTTGAAAACAGAAACATGTTAACATGTTTCATTCCATAACAAATTACATTAAATGCTAAAGGAAACCACCCTCCTACACTGCAGAAAACCATAACCTGACTAACGACCTAGAGTAAATGTGTTTTATTCTATCTAGAGCAGTGGTTCTCAACCTGGGGGTCGGGGCCCCCTTGGGGGTCAAATGAGGATTTGCCAGGGGTCACCAAAACCTGGGCTGTTCCTGAAGCCTGCGGCCACCCACTCAGCCTCTATACAGCCGCCCATTCAGTTCATGGCATAGCTGGGGGGCAGGGACTAGAGGTCAGCTGACTGGTGAAGAATGTGAAGTGGGAGGGGCTGGAGGAGACCCTATCTGCTGATTTCAGCATAGGTGTCACTGCTACGAGAAATCACAAAGTCGGAGACACAGTGAGTAACACTACAGTTCTCAGAGCAGCAGATGACCTTGATCAAGAGCACCTAAGTTGGCTGATCCCAACTCCCCAAAAGCACTGCCACTCATCCCAACTCCCTGCCAGGGAGTAAGAGAGGGAATAGAAATAGAGAATACATGGAAGGGGGGGAGGAACAAAGAAAAAGGAAGAGAAAGAATAAGAGAAAGAACAAGAAAGACGTCTAGAGAGGGATGGGGGTAACAAACACGAAATTAGGATAAGAGAGATAAAAGGGAAAGGAAGGAGAACAAAGAAACAGTGGTACATCCTAAAATGTACTATAAGGGGTTTTAATATTGTACGAGTGGGAGGGACTCAGGGAGCGCTAAATGTCCATGGGTTAGGGCAGTGTTTCTCAATTCCAGTCCTCAGGCCCCCCAACAGGTCAGGTTTTCATGATTTCCCTCAGATGAAAAGGCTGTGGTAATTACTAAGGCAGTGAAACTGATCAAATCACCTGTGCAAAATAATGGAAATCCTGAAAACCTGACCTGTTGGGGGGGCCTGAGGACTGGAATTGAGAAACACTGGGTTAGGGGCACAAATTACTTGTCTTACCTTGGGTGCCGACAACCCATGATAGGAAAATAATTTTACCTTTAGGGGTCCCCACAACTTGGGAAATTTTATTAAGGGGTCACGGCACTAGACAGGTTGAGAACCACTGATCTAGAGCAATATACAGTATATAGAGTTATCAGTGCTTATTATTTTTATTATACAGGATTTATGCAGCGCCAACAGTTTGTGCAGCGCTTTATAACATCGGGGAAGGCAGTACAGACAAAATACAATTCAATACAGGAGGGATCAGAGGGCCCTGCTCGTTAGAGCTTAACCTAGCAAACAAACAGGTTAATACACAAAACCCTAACAAAAATAATCAAATAAAATGTGCAGTGTCATTTAATTTGAAGAAATGTGAAACATAATATGAAAAACAATAATTAAAAAAAATATTAACAACCATAAATAATAACTCAAATATGCATAATATAATGTGAAATAAAGTGATCATTGCATCTCCACCACTGTGTTTACTTGATCATGAAATCTTCCGGCCGCTAGGTGGCGCTTCCATATCTTTTATGCGTCGAATATGCAAATGAGCATTTACGCCGATTCAGAAAGGAACGACCGCCCGGCGCTTTTTTTTTTACGTCGTTTGCGTTCGGCTTTTTCCGGTGGAAATTTACCCCTGCTATAGCAGAGGTAAGTGCGGTGTATCCTATGTTAAGTATGGCCATCGTTCCCGCGCTGAGTTTTGAATTTTTTACGTCGTTTGCGTAAGTCGTTCGCGAATACGGCCGGACGTAATTTACGTTAATGTCGAAACCAATGACGTCCTTGCGACGTCATTTGGAGCAATGCACGCTGGGAAAATTTGTGGACGGCGCATGCGCTGTTCGATCAGAGCGGGGACGCGCCTGATTTAAATAGTACACTCCTCCTAGCCGCGGAATTTGAATTCCGCCGGGGGATTTACGTTACGCCACCGCAACTTTAGAGGCAAGTGCTTTCTGAATAAAATAGCGGCGGCGTAACGTAAATCAGATCTAAAGATCCGCTAACCTATCTGAATCCGGCCCAGTGTCTCTTTAAGTAGCAAGAAGAAACACTGCAAGCCTGTACAGTAATGTATTAAAAAAAGCTCCTACTTTAGCACAGAAAATGCCATCGTACTGTAATACTTATTAGTATTGCACAGTTACATACATAAAATCACAGATCATCTAAAAATAGGCCTTCTGCATCCAACAGCAGGGGCATGACATCAGGTCCCCTGAAGACAACCTATTGGATGAAACACGTGAGGTGGAGTCTTAGCGGTGACGTTGCGCTGTTGCTGTTGTATGCTGAGCAGAGGCTTTTATGTGTGTTTGATGGGAGCCATCTTCGCAAAGATCTTTAAAAAAATCACTGGAATGGCATGAAGTCCCTTACTGCTTCAGTCCACAATCATTTGTGTACCTGTTCCCTAAATGACTATAGGCCTTTGCCCTGACATTTAGAGTCATAAAGTCAATCAAGGGACTTGTGCTGACTCACCTGAAGGACATCACAGGCCCCATGATGAACCCGCTGAAGTTCATATATCATAAATAGGTCAGTGAAGGATTCTGTCAACATGGCGCTGCATCCCACAATATCTTGACTACCTGATATCTAGGTATAAATCCTGTTTGTGGATTTCAGCTTGGCATTCAACACTGTCACTCCAAAAATCCTCCACACCAAACTCACCAAGATCACTGTGCCCACCTCTACCTGCCAGTGAGTTATTAACTTCTTGACAGACAGGATGCAGTAGTTGATGCTGGGGAAAGTCATATACAGTACCAGGACAGACAGTACTGGCACTTCCCAAGGAGGTGTGCTCTTCTCACCCCTCTTTTCCTTCTAAATCAATTACTGCGCCTCAGAGAATTAGTTTGTTTAGGTGTAAAAATATGCAGATGACAAAACCGTCATTAGTGTCTCCCAAGAGTTTAGCACGCTTAAAACCATGGAAATGAAAGTGATTTTTAGGAGCCCCCAACCACCACCACAATGCCCCCCTCTCAAAATGCTCAACATTACTATGTCAAATACAGAGACTCTTAGATTTCTGAGATCTATAATTTCATGGAGCTGGCGTGGGCATCTTACAACACAACACAATTCTCAGAAAAGCTCACCTAAGGATATAGGGACAGATCCACAAATATCGGGCGCAACTTAAATCTTCCGATTTAAGTTACAGCGCCACAAAATTTCTACCTAGGTGCCCGATCCACAAAGCACTTACCTAGAAATTTTGAGCGGTGTAACTTAAATCCGTCCGGCGCAAGGCGGGCCCAATAGAATGGGCCGAGTCCCATTTAAATTAGGCGCGCTCCCGTGCCGGACGTACTGCGCATGCTCCGTCGTCATTTGCTTAGACGTTAACGTAAATGGCGTCCAGCGCCATTCACGGACGTCTTACGCAAACGACGTGGAGTTTTAAATTTTTTGACGTGGGAACGATGGCCATACTTACAATGGCTTAGTCAAATAGGACTCAGCCCTAGTTTTACGTGGCGTAACTCGACGTAAACGACGTAGATTTAGAGCGACGGGCCGTTCAGGACGTTCGGGGATCGCCGTAAGTCTTCATTTGCATATTCTACGCCGGCCGCAATGGCCTCGCCACCTAGCGGCCGGCCTAGAATTGCATCCTTAAGATCCGACAGTGTAATTCAATTACACCTGTCGGATCTTCTGCCTATCTATGAGAAACTGATTCTGTGGATCAGTTCCATAGATAGAAACAGGGATACGGCGGCGTATCAGTAGATACGCCGGCGTATACCTTTTGTGGATCAGGCCCATATTTCCTGTATCTGCTCAAGAAGTTTAAGCTGACACACTGCTAAAATTTTACACTGCAGTAATTTAGTCTGTTCTTTGCATTTGTATCACTGTTTGGGTTTGGTTTAGCCCCACACAGTCTATGAACCACACCAGAGCAGACAGTTAGGCTGGCCATACACTGTCATTTTAATTTTTTTCATTTGTCAAGTGGGTTGAAAGAGAAAAAACTGAATCCTCCATCCACACAAACAAAGTGGATGAATTCATCTCATGTTCCCTGGGAGCTATATGCTGACAACGGGACCCGCTGCTGTCAGTACACCAATCAGTGGCTGCAGCTGCTGGCCTCCAGCCCCTGAATGATGACGATTTTCCAACAAGTCCCTATGACAGAAGTCAAGCAGGAACAGTCTCCCACTAATTGAAATTCGGCCAGTCCTCCTACCTTGAGATATGTTACCGTTGCTACTATTGGCCGTTACCACTCCTGTACTTTTCAAGATTTTTTGCATAGGCCTTGTTAACCTGACTGACAAGGCTTTGTACAGTTATTTTGGATATATTGTAATGCTAATTTTTCTGCTGCACTCTTGCTTTTTGCAGTAGCATTTCTACAATGTTTGACTTTCTGGGCCAGATTCACAAAGAGATACGATGGTGTATCTCCTGATACACCATCGTATCTCTGACTTACACTGGTCCTATCTATGCGCCTGATTCATAGATTTAGATACGCATAGATAGGGCTAAGATCTGACAGTGTTACACTGTGTTACACTGTCGGATCTTTTTTTAAATTTAAAAATGGCGCCGGGGGCGTTCCCGCTGATTTACAAGAAATAATATGTAAATCAGCGAGATACGCAAATTCACGAACGTACGCGGACCCGACGCAGTCTTTTTACGACGTTTCCGTAGCGGCGTACCCGTCGTATACTTACCCTTTCTTTTATCAGGCGCAGCCAATGTTAAGTATAGCCGGCGTTCCCGCATCGAATTTGAATTGTTTAACGTCGTTTGCGTAAGTCGTTCTCGAATACGGACGGACGTCGTTTACGTAAGCCTCGCAACCACTGACGTCTTAGCGACGTCAGTGGGAGCAATGCACGCCGGGAAATTTCGCGGACGGCGCCTGCGCATTTAAATCAGCGAGGGAACGCGCCTGATTTGAATATGACACTCCCCTAGCCGCGGAATTTGAATTTCGCTGGGGGATTTAGGATCCGCCGTCGCAAGTTTGGAGGTAAGTGGTTTGTGAATTAGCCACTTGCCTCCTAAACTTGCGGGAGCGGATCTTAATTCACGTAGATCGAGCGGATCTATAGATCCGCTGAGCTACGTGAATCTGGCCCAGTATGTTTAAAATGCAAAACATTTCAATAAAAATCGTGAACAAGAAATGTGGCCAGCCCCTGCTGAACTAGGAATATTTTGATCAGTGTATGGACAGCTTTAGGTCTGCCCACAGTCCAGGATTTATACAACTCCTGAATCGGGGAAGGGGCAGAAATCACTGCTTACGAATCACTTCCTGAACACTATCTGTTGCCACTTTTCCCCTTTGGTAAGCTTCACAGATCACTGTATGCCAGGAAAATCTTAGGAACAGTTTTTCTTCAAAGCTATCACACTAATGAACACCTGAATTCTCACTTGCACAATTACCATTTTGCAGTGTCTGTACCACTTCAGCTTTTAGATGAAAGACACATTGTTTATTTGTATAGTATTAGGGTATTTGTATGTGTATAGAATTAGCATATATATAGAATTAGCATATGTATATGGTAACTATGTATATGCCTAAGGCTGCATAAATATTTATCTACAGTTTATGCAAAGCAAACTGAGAGCCATTTTAAACTTCTAAACCTTTACCAAAGTAAATTTCCTAGTATGCTGCACATATGTGGCCAATAAAGCTTATTCTGATACCGATATCCTAAAAACAAGAGTAATATTCTTTATTTCAGAACAGTCGATGGAGCCATACAAATCAATGTTTAATACCCTATTGGCACAATGAATGAACAGTACATCTAGACCTGCTAGTGTATAGTGCAATTATAGCCTAATAGAGCCATTTATTGCAAACTGCATAGAGTACAGCTGTTACCAGCTATTGTCCATCATCAGTGCAATGTATGAAAACCATTGATTCTTTGGAGAAGGGCTTGGGACAAAGATACAAAGGTTCCCTGAGTTTTGTTGACATTCCAGTAGTACCCAGGAATGGTCATTTGTCTGGTATGGTTCAGGTAGGGTTTAAATAGGTTGAAAGAAAAATTTCATGTGTGCTGAACTTAATCAAAGCTCAGAGAAAATTCACTTTGCAAAAAGAAAATTCACTTACCGTATATACTCGAGTATAAGCCAACCCAAATATAAGCCGAGGCACCTAATTTTACCACAAAAAAATGGGAAAACATATTGACTCGAGTATAATGCCGCGTACACACCATCACTTTATGTGATGAAAAAAAACGACGTTTTTAAAAACGTCACTTTAAATGACCGTGTGTGGGGGAAAACGTTGTTTTATGTCTTCTGAAAAACGACAAGAAAAAATTGAAGCATGCTTCAATTTTATGTGTCGTTTTTCAAAAACTTTGTTTTTAATTCACAGAAAATTTCGTTTTTTTTCATCACATAAAGTGATGGTGTGTATGCGGCATAAGCCTAGGGTGTCCATCGGCATGCCTTACTTTGCCTCACTGTGTCCATATGCATGCCTCACTGTGTCCATGAAAAGAGACACAATGCAGCGCCTTCTGAGCGTAGCAAGTGTATTTAATATTGGAAAATTGTTTAAAACATGTAGATAACCTACTCACAATGCTGGTGACATTGTGAGTAGGTTATCTACATGTTTTAAACAATTTTCCAATATTAAATACACTTGCTACGCTCAGAAGGCGCTGCATTGTGTCTCTTTTCTTGTTGTTCTACAGATTGCTTCATCTGTTAGCTGGCAGCCATCTAAGCAAGGCATCTTTTGTTTATCTAGTGCTGTGGACATTTTATGGATGGGACTATTGTAATTCCATATGAGCACTTTATTTTTGGACATTAACTTAACTTTTTTGGAGTTTTATTGTTCCCATCTCTTATCCTTTGTTTATTTTACACATCCCAGGTATTGTTTACAGAGACATTTATAGGGAGTGCGCTTGATATTGTGTGTTTTTGTGCTCTCA
Organism: Rana temporaria; assembly: GCF_905171775.1. Classification (NCBI taxonomy): domain Eukaryota; kingdom Metazoa; phylum Chordata; class Amphibia; order Anura; family Ranidae; genus Rana; species Rana temporaria. Next base: position 325,195,291 of record NC_053491.1, read on the forward strand.
CTGTGTCCATGCCTCACTGTGTCCATGCCTCACTGTGTCCATGCCTCACTGTGCCCATGCCTCACTATGCCCTTGCCTCACTGTGTCCATGACTAGACTGACGTTTAACATGGGAGTCTATGAAAGGGGTGCCTGGCTTAGAAAAATTAGTTCTCCCCAGCCGTAGGTTCCCCAGACAACAAACTTTGCACACTCATAGAGGAGAAATGGGGTCATATGTGTGCCAAGTTCTGGGTCCAGGGGACCTACGATTGGCTGGTACTGGGTCCCCAAATTTACTGGAGAAATTACCATTTAACATGGGAGTCTATGGAAGGGGTGCCCGGCTTTGAACAATCTGTGCTCCCCGGCCATAGATCTCCTGGACAACAAACTTTGAACACTTGTAGAGGAAGAGTGGGGCTACATGTTTGGGGTCCAGTGGACCTACGGCCAGCTGGTACCGGGTCCCCAAAGTCCGGGAGATCAGGCGCAAAAAGGTGACTCCAGTATAAGCCGAGGGGGCATTTTCTGCACATAAAAATGTGTTGAAAAACTTGGCTTATACTCGAGTATATACGGTAGCTTAGTAAATTAGGTAAATTTGTGTTGACTTCAATAATCCAATCATGGGAGAATATTTTATTTATTTCCTATAAACATGATTGGCCATTCTTCAAAAAGTAACGTTACACTTTGATTCATGGTTCAGTTGTGAAATAAGTGATAAGTGAAAGTTAACTTTGAAAGTGAAGATGCTCTATTACTAGCAAATCAACTCCATACAGCCAGCAGCATGAAGTCTACAACACTAAGGCTGACCATAGATTAATGTTTTTTTTTTTCAGCCTTGGACTGAATGGAAAACAACAAACAAACAGATTCCTCCATTCATACAGTCAAGGTGGATAGAGAAAACCTCTCCGCTGAGACATGGTATTCTGACAGTGGGACTTTCTGCTGTCGCAATACACTGATCAGACCCATTGGCTGCAGCTTCTGTTTTAAAAAAAAATTCCAACAAGCCTGTTTGACAGAAGTTGACCATTAGATTAACTTCTGTCGAGTGGCCACAACTGGATTGAAATTTGATCAGTTCCTGATGAATCAGCCAAATTTTGATCCATCTATGGCTAGCTTAATACCAGGATTTCTATGATTTCATAACCTGTGAACCAACATCTTGTCCAGGAGGTAAATACTGACCCTAGATTATTAATCTTCAATGATTGTAAAAGACATATGGAGTAAAAAAAGATGTCAGAATACTGTCATCTCCCTGATGGATAATAATTACCTACTGTACAAGAGTTAAAGCCACGTATTAAATTATGCGTACACTGATAATGCTTGATAAAGGGGTCCTGCAAGGCTCTGAAACATTGCTTCTACTGTAACTTTGTGATCGCTGAATAAAGTTTTGGACCCATCCCTGGAGATTCCTGGTGTGCTAGTGACATTCTTTTACTCTGCCTATCTTTGGTTCCAGCCGGTGGTTGCTTCCGTGCCCATTAACACACACAGCCATCTCTTCAGGAACGTGTACTTGGGAATAGTGCATTGTAATCTCAAAGGATCACTGTCAGATGTGGTTAAAGTGCCCGGCAGGCGCGATCACCTCCCGGCACCCGCAATCGCTCATGCCAGAGCGAGAACCAGGATCTGTGTTTGTGTAAACACACAAATCCCAGTTCTGTCAGGGGAGAAGAGACAGATTGTGTGTTCCTACTAAGTAGGGACAACAATCTCTCTCCTCCTCTAGTCAGCCACATTCTCCCCACAGTTAGGACACATCTAGGGAGCACAGTTAATCCCTTGATTGCCCCCTAGTGTTAACCCATAAAAATGCCAATAATCTATTTATTTTGTAGACAATATAACTTTTGCGTAAAAAAATATTGTTTTTTTTTCAAAATAGTTTTTTTTTTGTTTATAGCGCAAAAAAAATTGCAGAGGTGATCAAAGTCAACCAAAATAAAGCTTTATTTGTGGGAAAAAAGGACGTCAATTTTGTTTTTGTACAACGTAACACAACCGCACAATTGTCAGTTAAAGCAACGCAGTGCCGTATTTCAAAAAATGGCCTGGTCATTAAGGGGCCAAATCTTCTGGGGCTGAAGTGGTTAATGCATGTAATTAAAAAATTTGCTAGATGAATCTCCTTTTTTCCTACTTTACAAGGTTTTATTTATACTTTCTACCCATTTAACTGCAGACCAAGCTGTCCATGCAGCATAACACAGCTTTAGACAAACTGTAGCACTGACAGGCATGTGAAGGCACTTTCTCATCAAATGTGTTTTGTGCGAATGATTCAGGTTTTGACAGGTTTAATGAAGTTATTTTTTACTTCATGGCTCTGGGTATTGCTATAATTAACATTACCTAACTATATCCTTAAAGGCTGGATTAACACTATGAAAATTACTAAATCAGCACCAAAAAATCCCAGTGTTTTATCCTACAATTTATGCTCGCTCTTGTGTTACTGTAGGTGCCTTAAATACAACAATTACTTTGAATTGGAATAATAGATCAATAGTGAACAACCCATTCTGCCACACACACCAAAGTAGATTTAGATTGAAGTAACATACAATCATAACTCCTGATCATAAGTGACCAATTGCATCTCTGTTTCTACCACATGATCTGATTGCTTTAAATATTATAATAATAATTTAATTACAAAACTAATTTTCACTCTGAGCTACTTAGTTTAATCAAATCTAATTAAAATTGGGTTTAAATTGGTTGTAAGGGAAGTTATGGCCATTTAATTTGCAGATTTGATTGCTTTATTCAAAATCATTCATATAATAGAATTGAAGTATGTGTGGCCACCATAAAACACCATAAAATGCAAGATGTTTTCAAACTAGTGATGGTCTCCAGAAATTTAGGGTATCCAGGTCTCCAGGTAAAAAAACATCATGTTAATATATACAAAAGGGAAAAGGAAGGGGTACTTGAAATGAAGTAAGCAGAGGGTCAAGTGGTGTGTGGCGTTATAATTAACATATCTATAATATATGTAAAAGAGTAGGACATTTGTCTTATAATAATTCATATTCGATAGAAAATTAATATACTGCACATAGAATTAAATACCTGCATAGAGTAAGATATTGAATGAAAAACTGTATTTCATACAGCAGTAAATAATTCAAAAAATGCATAGCACATACAGTTGCAATACAAATAATGTGAACCCTTTTTGAATGATATGGATTTCTGCACAAATTGGTCATAAAATGTGATCTGATCTTCATCTAAGTCACAACAATAGACAATCACAGTCCACTATTAACACACAAAGAATTAAATGTTACCATGTTTTTATTGAACACACCATGTAAACATTGACAGTGCAGGTGGAAAAAGTATGTGAATCCTTAGACTAATGACATCTCCAAGAGCTAATTGGAGTGAGGTGTCAGCCAACTGGAGTCCAATCAATGAGATGAGATTGGAGGTGTTGGTTACAGCTGCCCTGTCCTATAAAAAACACACACCAGTTCTGGGTTTGCTTTTCATAAGAAGCATTGCCTGATGTGAATGATGCCTTGCACAAAAGAGCTCTCAGAAGACCTACAATTAAGAATTGTTGACTTGCATAAAGCTGGAAAGGGTTATAAAAGTATCTTCAAAAGCCTTGCTGTTCATCAGTCCACGGTAAGACAAATTGTCTCTAAAGGGAGAAAGTTCAGCACTACTGTTACTTTCCCTAGGAGTCTCCATCCTGTAAAGATGACTGCAAGAGCACAGTGCAGACTGCTCAATGAGGTGAAGAAGAATCATAGAGTGTCAGCTAAAGACTTACAAAAGTCTCTGGCATATGATAACATTCCTGTTAGTGAATGTACGATACGTAAAACTCTAAACAAGAATACATTTCATGGGAGGATACCACAGAGGAAGCCACTGCTGTCCAAAAAAAACATTGCTGCATGTTTACAGTTTGCACAAGAGCACCTGGATGTTCCACAGCAGTACTGGCAAAATATTCTGTGGACAGATGAAACCAAAGTTGAGTTGTTTGGAAGAAACACACAACAATATGTGTGGAGAAAAAGAGGCACAGCACACCAACATCAAAACCTCACCCTAACTGTGAAGTATGGTGGTGTGGAATTCATGGTTTGGGGCTGCTTTGCTGCGCCAGGGCCTGGACGGATTGCTATCATCGAAGGAAAAATTAATTCCTACGTTTATCAAGACATGTTGCAGGAGAACTTAAGGCCATCTGTCCACCAGCTGAAGCTCAACAGAAGATGGGAGTTGCAACAGGACAACGGCCCAAAGCATAGAAGTAAATTAACAACTGAATGGCTTAAACAGAAGAAAATACGCCTTCTGGAGTGGCCCAGTCAGAGTCCTGACCTCAACCCGATTGAGATGCTGTGGCATGACTTCAAGAAAGCAATTTACACCAGACATCCCAAGAATATTGCTGAACTGAAACAGTTCTACAGAAGAGGAATGGTCAAGAATCACTCCTGACAGTTGTGCTCGTCTGATCTGCAACTGCAGGAAACGTTTGGTTGAAGTTATTGCTGCCAAAGGAGGTTCAACCAGTTATTAAATCCAAGGGTTCACATACTTTTTCCACCTGCACTGTGAATGTTTACATGGTGTGTTCAATAAAAACATGGTAACATGTAATTCTTTGTGTGTTATTAGTTTAAGCAGACTGTGATTGTCTATTGTTGTGACTTAGGTGAAGATCAGATCACATTTTATGACCAATTTGTGCAGAAATCCATATCATTCCAAAAGGGTTCACATACTTTTTATTGCAACTGTAATACATATAGAAAAGCCCAAAATCTGATAGCATGTGATTGTAATTTAGTCAAATACATAATGCAGGAACAGAATACACAATGACGTGGTAGGATGCAGTATAAAATTTGAACACGACATCTGTTAGCTCAACGCGTTTTGTGACTTGATGTCACTCATCAGGAGCAAGCGTGTACATTAGCTCTCTAATGATATATTATTAATTTCTAGTTGGTCTAATGTAGTCACAAGTGTGAAAAAATAAATAAAAATTAGGGGGTAAATACCTTATTTAATACTTACAGGGTATCCATGTGCAATTGATACAGGACTGAGGGTCATGAGTATCCCCACAAGGGAAACATATTTTTCGGGAGCTGAGATGGTATGTTAGACGATAGACAGACCAACAGGCAACCCTCCAAAGGACGGTCATGCATCAAGCTGTGATATATAAGTGAGCATGTGTGATCGCAAAAACCAAACTGGGGCTGTAAAAAGTAAATCAAAATAATAAAGGTGAGTGATATGTGTATTAAATAAACTGTGCGTGAAATCCTTAATAGGGAAAATGGGAAAATGGTGCATGAAAGTGTATGACATAGACCAAATCACATAAAGAGAAGAGGAAAAATATATAGATAAAAAGTGAAAAATCGCATGAGAACCATGCAATACCCCAGAGGGGAAAGGGTGAAGAAAAACAAGAAGTTGTGCATAGGTGATAGAGAGGAAAGAGATAGTTGCCTGGTGACATCGTACAGAGACATGTTCTGAGACATGATGTGCATGTGTGAGGAGAAAAGCCAGAATGCGAACAAGACTCCCAGTGTAAGTAACACCCGACACTCCCTGGGCTCCTCCCATATATAATCATGGATAAGAATCCAGCACCCATTGTAGCCTGGATAAGTAAAGAGTATAGTGAGTACAAAGTGAAAGAAAACAAATGTTCCCCATGTGTGGATACTCATGGTCCTCAGTACCGTATCAATTGCACATGGATACCCTGTAAGTATTATATTGGGTGATTTACTCCCTAATTTTTTTTTCACACTTGTGATTATATTAGACCAACTAGAAATGCATAATATATCATTACAGAAATATCTTACACATGTACACGCTTGCTCCATAAGAGTTCCCTTCACTGGAACTAAGGGGCCAAGCTCAACCCCTGAAAAACAACTCCACACCGTAATCCCCTCCCCTCCACCAAATGATTTGGACCAGTGGACAAAGCAAGGTCCATAAAGACATGGATGAGCGAGTTTGGGGTAGAGGAACTTGACTGACCTGCACCTAACCTGATAGAACACCTTTAGGATGAATTAGAGTGGAGACTGTGAACCAGGCCTTCTCCAACATCAGTACCTGACCTCACAAATGCGCTTCTGGAAGAATGGTCAAACATTTCCATGGACACACTCCTAAACCTTGTGGACAGCCTTCTCAGAAGAGTTGAAGCTGTTAAAGCTGCAATGGGTGGGCCAACTCAATATTGAACCCTACGGACTAAGACTGGGATGTAATATAGTGTATCTCTGCATATAATAATTATTTGTAATCCTGCCAGAGATCCAGTGCTGTCCTTTGCAGAGTTATCTCTAACAATGTTATCAGGAGGTGGCAAGACTACACAACATCCCCCTCTATGCTATTGAGATGAAGTAGGGGGGGGGGGTTAGTACTAATAAACTTCTTTGGGTGTCAATGCTGCTCACTTTAGGACTGGTAATATTATACGGACAGAATCTAATTGTACATAAAGGAAACATGAAAAAAGAAAAGTAATATGGCCATGTAATGCTTAGATTTAACTTTAAGAATGCCTTGTAACTGTATTGCGTTAGGTGCTCTGGTTTGTTTCCATGGACAGTAGCTGTTGTTTTCTGTTTTTCCTTCAACCATACAACCTCCTGACCTTCTCTATCTTTACCAAGACCTGCCACTCTGCAATTTAAACAGAGACAGGTATCCAAGGACGTGTCCAATATGGTGAAATATAAAAGCACCGGACAAGTTCTGTCCTTGCAGAGCTCAAATTCAAAATATTCTGTGCAAGATAACTTGAATAAAAATTGGAATTTGAATTTAACCTTTGCAGAGGAACTGGTCAGTTTTATTTTATCCCTTAGATACCAGAGAAGGAGAATTCTGAGAACTTTACTTGTGCATAACAAACCTCAAATACTGCAAGGTCTAATGGAAAATGTACCAGTGAAACAAAGAAAAAAGGTAAATAAAATGTTACTTTATTTGATTTTAGTAAAGTGGATAAAGGGAGGGGGGAGGGGGGTGGCTGGAAATGTTTTGTATTAGGGAACAAAGAGTGTTTTTAGAATCAGTATATATTTCAGGGGCCAAAATACTCTGCCCCAATGTCTTACTACCATGGAATAATTCATACGCGGCTTTGAAAAGCTCCAACCACACAAAAAAAAACAAATACAAAGAGACTTCTATCTTAAATAAACCATTGAATCTTGAAGTGATTGTAAAGTCTCGTTTTTTTTTTTCAATAAAAATAATAAACATGATGTTATACTTACCTGCTCTGTGCAGTGGATTTGCACAGAGCAGCCCGAATCCTCCTCTTCTCGGGATCCACTTTTGTGCTCCTGGCCATTCAAACCAATCGAGCTTGCTATGGGGGCACCCGAGCCGAGTCACAGCTCCTGTTTATCTATTCAGACACAGAGCTGCAGCCTGGCCCTGCCCCCTCTCTCTACTGATTGGCTGACTGATTTTGATTGATAACAGCGGGAGCCAATGGTGCTGCTGCTGTGTCTCAGCCAGTCAGGAGGGAGAGTCTCGGATGGCCGAGGAACTTGTGGACATCACTGGAGAGAGATGGGGCTCAGGTAAGTACTAGGGGGTGCTGGTAGGGATGCTGAACGCAGAAGGCTTTTTAACTTTAAAGCATAGTATGCATTAAGATAAAAAAACCTCCTGACTTTACAACTTCTTTAACCTTCAGACAAACTTCAAAAACTGTTGAAAGCATGGTCTCCAGATTTGAATTCTGGTTTCCTCTACCAGCTACCTCGGCACTAGTGCCCTTGCCAGTGGGTGAAACCAGAGAACATAATATTGGGCTAGGCATTTGACAGACTGAGGATTACTTTGGCCATTGTAGATCATCATGTGAGTGAATATCAGAGGCATGTATTGGCAGGTTGAAATGTGTATAGTCCAGCAGCCAACCCAGGCTGGGGAAGAGGGTTAAACATGTTTGACTCAGTTCCTCTTCCCGGGCCTTTGGTTTTGATGGGCCAACCTGTTATATAAAGAGAGGGACCACTAATCTGGGGCCAGAGCAGTGAGTCAGAGTAGAGTACGTAGTGCCAAAGGTATGGAGACCCACCTGTAAGCGCTAGGACAGTGCTGTAGATACCAAGAGTCATGGATAGCATCCAAGTCATGGACAATGCCAGATGGACTCTTACCTCACTGAGGCATGCCTGGGCCACTACATTATTTTAGTTAGATTTAATAAGATGATGTTATTCATGCTGTTTTGTCATGATGCCTTGCTACAGTAAAGTTATATTAACCTTTCTAAGCCTGGTCTGAAGTTTTTTAAAGGGGTGCATGCTGGTTCTGGTGTATTCCAAAGAATCTGGATCTGGAAAAGCACTATGGGGTATGAGTGACATAACTACAAAAGCAAGCAAGACGAGGAAGAGGAGTGTAGTTGCTATGGATAAGAAAGTAAAGGAACAAGCTACATGCAACCAATCATTAGGTATGGTAGCTGGTTAGGTGACAGATTTTCTGGTAGTGCGGGGGTTGGAATTCGGGCTCCCTCCCTAGCAGTCCATCTCCCATGGCAACCGGGGAGTAGACTTGCATTACAGAGATTTAAGGCCTGATCACATGGTACGGGAAGGACAGAGTTAAGTGAAAGCATGCGTGAGGTCCACGCTAGGTGGTCAGCGGGATCATTCTGTTTACATATGGCAGATGGACAAAAATACTACCAACACTGTACATATGGCACAATCACAATCTATGTCTGGATCGAATCAACCTCCAACAAGTTCCACCGCTGCAGCAGTTACCACCCATAGTGATGTGAGGTCATTCCCTAATCCACAACGCCGAGGTCGAGGAACTAAACCAGCGGGGAGGGGAGGTGATGGTACTTGTGCCAATATGGAATATGACAATCGTACATCATATGGTAATGAACATTATCCTGTTACAACTGGTAATAGGTATGAACCATTAGTGAGACACGATTATTCGGATAACCAATACCAGACCCAATCACCCCGACCGGCTCCTTTTTTAGGGAGAGGGATGAGAGGACAGCCCAGAGGACGATCACGCGGAGGTCGCCCATGGAGGGGACGTCCACAACAATATTACAATACCCAGAATGGGAAAGACTGGTGGAACCCCCCAGTAGGGGGAGCCATACACAGTCCGGAAAGGAACAATCAGCCTCCACGAGAAGAGGAACAAGGGCAGGGCAACGAGTCCAACAAAAAAAGAGCAAGGCAAACAGATTAGGGGGTATTTATAATTTATCATCCATATCTCTAACACAGAAAGAAACCAACATCTTGAATGCGGGTCTTAAATGTGCCTCAACAAAACCACTGAATAAATTCGGGGTTTATATTGACATTCACAAGTATATAAGAAAAGTCAATATTAAAAAGTATTTCCTTACTAATAACAATTGTGGTAATAAGAGTAACAAATATTCAGAAGTCATTGGAGTTGATAGTGGTCTGAAGAACAAGTCCCTTTTCAACCCACCACAATCTTCTAACCAGCATGTAGAAGTATTCAAGCAACTAATTCTCAAGGATTTGGAAACACTACAGGTGAAAAAAAGTCTCAATCCAAGGCATATTAAAGAAGGTGTACAGGCTCTGGAAAAACGTAAGGATGTAGTAGTGCGGCCTGCGGATAAAGGTGGAGGGGTGGTAGTATTAGACAAATCTTACTACCACTCTCAATTACAGGAGATGTTAAATGATGGAAATACCTATTCTCATTTATCAGGTGACCCTAATAAGCAATATAGAACAGAATTAAGGAACTTAGTTGATTATGGGTACTATATGAGAATAATAAACAAAAAGGAAAAACAATTTCTATGTCCAAGTTTCAACCGCACGCCAACTATATATACAGTTCCTAAAATGCACAAGCACCTTACTCTGCCACCTGGCAGACCTATTGTAAATGGCATAGAATCAGTAACAGCCAGAGTGGGCCAGTATCTAGACCATTTTCTGCAGAGTGTAATTACCACCAAAGCTTACCTTAAAGACACTACTGATTTTTTACAAAAGCTTAAGGCAGTAACATTTTTATCTGACAGCACTTTACTCTTGGTGACAGCTGATGTATCGTCACTGTACACGAATATACATCATGAAGATGCGATTTTAGCCTTGAATTGGGCCCTCAGTAAAAGGGAAGAATTACCACATATACAGAAGAAGTTCCTTAAAATGGTGTTAGAGTTTTGTTTAACACACAATTACTTCTGGTACGGAGGACAGTTTTATAATCAGAAAACGGGAGTAGCTATGGGTGCCAAATTTGCACCGAGCCTTGCAAACCTCTTTATGAGTGAGTGGGAGGATAAATGGATTTTCCACAACAGACCAAAAGAACTAATCTTCTACCAATGCTACATCGATGATCTGTTCATCATATGGGAAGGATCAGAAGAGACTCTAAAAGATTATGCTAATAAGCTAAACACCAATGTAAATAACATCAAGCTGGAATTCCAGTGGGATCGAGAACAAATACACTATCTTGATGTGACAGTTATGAAGGGTGCTACGAACTTGTATACCAAGGCTTATTTTAAACCGTCCGATAGAAACAGCTATATTCCCATACAGAGTGGGCACCACCCCAGATGGCTCCGTAACATCCCGAAGGGACAGTTCATGAGGATTAGGCGTAACTGTACTGAGGATATAGACTACTACAATCAAGCATCCATGATAAAACAGCGCTTCGTTGAAAAGGGTTACAAAGAATCACAATTGAACCACATAATGCAAGAAGTAGGAAATACCACACAAAATAAACTATTGGAGCCTAGAATCAGACCACTAAACCAGCAACATGAGTGGGGTTTCATTACAGGCTATCACGAACAATATAAGGATGTTGAAGCTATCTTCAAAAAACATTGGAATATATTGAGGTTGGACAGAGTACTAAATGAACAATTACCAAGTGTCCCCCCATTTATCTATAGGAAAGCTCCATCGTTTGGGGACCAAATAGTTAAAAAGGTCCTAGATCCCCCAAAGAAACTTAAAATGTTTTGGGATAGACCTGGCTTCACGGCGTGTAGGAGGTGCAAAGCCTGTCGCCAAGTAACAGTGCATTTGAGGGATCTTAAACTTTTTACCTCAACGGCTAATGGGACAACTTTTGAGATCAAAGAATGCATTACATGTGCATCCACGCATGTTATTTATGCCCTAGAGTGCCCATGCGGGCTAATGTACATTGGACGCACCAAAAGGAAGCTATCCAAAAGAGTGTCAGAGCACATCTACAATATTTCCATAGGGTATGAAGAACACAGCGTGTCTTTACATTTTTTGAAGAAACATAATAAAAATCCCCTTGGACTGAAATTTTGGGGTATAGATAAGATAGACCCCAATTGGAGGGGGTCAAATAGAGTCAGGGAAATATCCAAACGCGAGACGGAGTGGATTTTCCGTACCAACACTCTCAGCCCGAACGGCCTGAACATAGACCTTGATTTAAATTGCTTTATAAGCAATCATTAATCAATGTAGAGTATGGATATAAAGCGTATTATAATGCATATATTTTCCCTCATGCTGACATATACACATATGACAAAAAAGCATATATTTTCCCTCATGCTGGTTCAATTTATGTATAATGCTTTATAAGCAAGCATTAATCAATGTAGAGTATGGATATAAAGCGTATTATAATGCATATATTTTCCCTCATGCTGACATATATACATATGGCAAAAAAGCATATATTTTCCCTCATGCTGGTTCAATTTACTTACAATGCTTTATAAGCAATCATTAATCAATGTAGAGTATGGATATAAAGCGTATTATAATGCATATATTTTCCCTCATGCTGACATATACACATATGACAAAAAAGCATATATTTTCCCTCATGCTGGTTCATTTTATTTACAATGATGTTATCCCAGTCATATATGCTCTTTTGCTTTTATTTACTCTGTCTTTTAGATTCTTGCCCAGTCAGCCATTTTTTAGTCACAATTTATTGGTAATTTTTGTATTATTAATGGTCACATGTTTTTATGAGATATAAGTAACATGTTTTATATGCTTAGCGGAGTACGCTATTTTAGTCTCTTATGGGTTTAGATTTACATGCTCTGCTCTTACCTTTCAAAGTTTTTATTTATTTTCAAGATATAAACAAACATACAAGAATATCCACAATGGGACAATGACAAAAAAAAATATAAAGTAGCTTCGATGCCAGCTGATAAAGGCTGACCAGTGGAACATGAAGACATATCACAATTTAAACCAAAAAATAAAAAGGTATAGTCATCTCGATATCAAACATGGGCAAGGATATGTTATACATAGGTCTAGAACTCCAGGAAACAACAACGGTACCCCAATCGGGATCAAAAACTGTACCGAGGTTGAACCCGAAGATCACTTAAAACATCATCCCATTAAAAGCTCAACTTAGAATTAAAACTATTCAACCAAAGGATTCGTATAGAGGTTAAGACATCATAAAACATCTCCGGACAAATGTAAGCCAGAGGTTAAATTGCGACCTTAAAAGGACAAGTACTACCTTTTCCAATTAGAAAGCATCAAAAATAAAATAAAAAGGAAGGGAAAAGAGGTACACGAAAAAGATAGAGAGAGAAAGGAAAAATGAGGAAAAGAAAGAATAGATTGAAAAGGAGCTGATCTACGAGACCACAAACCTACACATACCTGAACTGCGAGATCTCAGGCGGAGACCCCTGGATATAGAGAAATGCCTACAAAAAGAGCCCATGGGTCCCAAATGGAGTGAAATTGCTTTGCGGAGTCAAATAAAACACTAGACAATTTTTCTTGGGACATAATCCAAGAAATTTTGCGCCTCACTGCCATGAAGGATACTTTAGGTTTTTTCCAAGCCTTTGCTATCGTTGCTTTAGCTCCTAGCAGGATAAAGTGAATCAAGGTTAGTTTAGACTTATGGATTTTGGGAATGTAAGCGTTAAGGAGGGCAACCTCAGGGGTTCTAGGGATCTGTAACTCAGTAACCTGAAAAATTAAATTAAAAACCCTCTTCCAATACTGCCGAATTCTGGGGCATTCCCACCAAATGTGGGCCATAGAACCAATCATGTCACATCCTCTGAAACAAAGGGGGCTAGCAGAAGGGAACATGTGAGATAATTTAGCTGGAGTTAAATACCATCTTGTTAACACTTTTAGATTAGCCTCAATCAGGGAAACATTTCGGATACCCCTGAACGCTGTCAAAAAGGCGGACGACCAAGAATCTAAATCCCACTGAATTTGGAAATCATTTTCCCACGCTGACATATAGGACGTTTTACTATCTTGGTGGGCAAGAGATTGATATATGACAGAGATTCCACCCCTCTGTTCAACCTTCCCCCCCACACCACTGTTCATAAGCCGTGAAACGTGGCGGAATGGGTTTTCCCTTCCACAGTTTATGGAGGAAGTGTTGTATCTGACCAAACCTAAAAAGTTCCGACACCGGGAGATCAAGTCGTTGCTTACAAAATTTTAGAGTCATAGGACCAGAGGCCATAAAAAAATGTCCAATTCGGTACAGTCCCTTATCCAACCACCACCTAAATGAAATGATATCCAAGCCTGGTATAAAATCCGGATTATTGAAAATGTGGGCAAGGGGATGATACTCTGAGATCAATGCTGTATTGGATCTCAACCTGTCCCAAAGAGAAAGGGATTGCGACAGGATAGGGGAAAGAATAGGGGGGCGAGCCTTGGAGGGAACCCAAAGTAAAAAATCCAAAGTGAAAGACGGGGCCGCTTGTCTCTCTATCTGGATCCAATCCGGTTTCTCGAACTTGGAATAGACCACCGAGAGCTGAGACAATCGTGCCGCCTGAAAATACCAAAACAGTCTCGGTAGGCCCAATCCCCCAATCTGTTTGGGTCTAAAAAGTGTGGAGCTAGGCAATCTATGTCCCTTCCCCCCCCATACGAACTGATTCACTTTCCTCTGCATACCTTGCACATGATCTTTCCTAATGTTAATTGGCAGTGCTCTAAATAAATACAACAGTCGAGGAAGGAGAGTCATTTTGACGGAATGTATTCTACCAAGCCAAGAAAGATCACCCTTAGCCCAAACTCTCAGATCTGATTCGAGTTTCCTATAAGTGGGGGGGAAGTTCGCTGAGTATAATTGTTCTATTTTAGGGGTAAGATAAATGCCCAAATATTCTAAGCAAGTGTCCTTCCACCGAAAAGCAAAGGAGCTCTTTAACGTTGCTACCGTGTCCGAATTTAAGGAGATGTTAAGAGCATATGATTTCGTATAGTTAACATTAAGACCTGAGGCCGTAGAGAAGTCTTTTAAAACTTTGCAGAGATTGGGAAGAGACGTGATAGGCGATGTAATAAACAGCAACATATCGTCTGCAAATAGGCCACATTTATGGACCTGGGATCCACAAGTAACGCCCAAAATATTCGGGCTGGAGCGAATAGCAATGGCCAATGATTCGATGGCAATCGCGAAAATTAAGGGAGAGAGAGGGCATCCCTGCCTAGTCCCCCTAAAGATGCTGAAAGGGGGGGAGTAATGTCCTTGGAGGCGAATCATCGCTCTAGGCGTAGAGTATAATGAATGGAGCACACCTAAGAACCTGTTACCAAATCCCCAACTTTCCAGAAGATAAAATAAGTAGGGCCACTCAATGGAGTCAAATGCCTTATGCAAATCAAGAGACAAGAGCATTCCCTTTTGTTTGGGGCCCCCAGCCCAATTCGACTGTAGAAGGGAGACAACATCAATGGCCCTCCTTATTTGGTCTGGACCCTGCCGTCCTGGAATGAAACCTACTTGGTCCTTATGAATGTATTTACCTATAAAGGAAGCTAGACGGTTGGCTAAAATTTTGGTCAAAATCTTTAGGTCATTATTAATAAGGGAAATGGGTCTGTAGTTTTCCACCTCCTCCGGGTTCTTATTAGGCTTAGGAATTACAGTAATGTAGGCGGTGTTGAGATGGGGATCTAGAGGAGTTCCTTTGGTCTTAGCATTAAAAAATTTAGCCATATAAGGTGCTAATGTATCTGAAAAAGCTTTATAATAAGGCGCCGATAGACCATCCGGCCCAGGGGCCGAACCCGTCTTCAGGCTCTTTATGACCTCAACTATCTCCCCCACCGAAAAGTCCTCCTCCAATACATTCCTATGATCAGTAGTGAGTACTGGAATAGGAAGGTCCCGGAGAAAGGAAGAGACACCCATGCTACCGGCAACATGGGTCGAACTGTAAAGTTTAGAATAGAATTCCTGAAAGGTCGAAAGAATCTTATTAGGATTGGCTGACAAGGTCTGGCCTGCAACTCTGATTTTGGGGAAGGAGTGAGATCGGAAACGTGGGGACAACTTGGACGCCAGCATGGAACCAATTTTGTCCCTATGGCAGTAAAATTTTGCCCCGCTCCAGCGGATGTCCTTCTCCGCTTTCGCTGTAAGGGCTAGGTTGAGTTCCAACCTGGTGGCATCCAATTGATCGGCAAGGTCTTTAGAAGGGGACTTCTTATGTTGGGTTTTCAAGTTCAAATACTTATTCTCTAGATTCTTGATATCTATCAGTCTCTCTCTTTTGATGCGGGTGGCAATCCCAATTATTTTACCCCTAATCGCAACTTTATGTG
Organism: Rana temporaria; assembly: GCF_905171775.1. NCBI lineage: Eukaryota > Metazoa > Chordata > Amphibia > Anura > Ranidae > Rana > Rana temporaria. The sequence goes on from NC_053491.1 coordinate 325,210,980, forward strand.
CCGCCCATAGAACTTCCGGAGAAACATCCTCTACATTATTCAAAAGAAAATATTCCCGAAGCGAGTTTTCTATATCCTTAACATTGGAGGGGTCACTTAGAATGGACTCATTAAGTCGCCAATGGGTTCCAGCTGGTTTGAGAAGGGAATTTCGCAGGATAAGGAAGACAATAGAATGATCAGACCAAGAGGTGTCAGCAATGGATGCCTTTTTAACAGAAGAAATAAGACTGGGAGGAACTAAAATATGGTCAATCCTGGCATAAAAACGGTGCGGGGCGGAATAATGAGTATAATCCCTTTTAGTCGGATTCAATTCTCTCCAGATGTCAACCAGTCCATGAACATGGAGGGATCTAGCTATATTTAAACTAGCCCTAGTGGGGCGCGTTAATTGTGACTTGGGGGGTCTGGATCTATCCAAGCCTTGATCGAAGGCGGCATTCGAATCTCCTCCCAAGATTAATTTACCCTCAACGAGCGGAAGTAAGGTTTTAAGGAGGACTTGAAAAAAAGTTGCTTGGCCCTTATTGGGGGTATAATAAGAAATAAAAGAATAAAGAATGCCCTCGATTAAGCCCTTTACAAGAATAAATCTGCCCCCTGGGTCCCTATGAGTGGCTGTATGATGGAATTTACAGTTTTTAGAAAAAAGGATCGCAACCCCCTTAGTCTTGTTTTCCGCATTGGCAGTATAAAAGGTTGGATAGTAAGCATGGAGGAATTTGGGACTGTACCGAGCCGGAAAATGAGTCTCCTGGAGCAAGACGATGTCAAATTTCAAAGAACGATAATGATCAAAAGCCAGTCTCCGTTTTCTGGGAGAGTTCAGCCCCTGTGCATTATGAGTGGCAATCCTAAGCTCCCCACCCGGAGGATTTGGGTCAGACATGAATACAGAGGGGTGGAAAGCTACTGAAACATATATCACTTACCCTTCGATATCTTCTCCATGCATCCAGGAACGGTAAGTGCTGGAAAATCGCAGTCCAAAAGTGGCTCCTTAAGTCTTGTAACGTCCGCAGACCAGCTCGAGAGAAAAGAAAAAGTGTGAAAAAAGAAAAGATGAAAAGCAAACAAAAAAATAAAAACATTCTTCCAATAAGATACAGGGTCAATGGCCAGAAAAATCCGGCCAGGAGCCTGAAACAAAATAGTCAACGCCCTCTTAAAGAGGGTCGACTACCCGTCCCCCAGAAACGGAAAACCGCCTGTGAGGGAGGAGTGGAAGCGCAAGGGTGACACCCCAGCCCCTTGCTGATAAACAACATAGATAACGTAGCACAGCAAACAATAACCTGCGAAAAGAAATTTGTTAACACAAATCATAGTACTTAAAAAAAAAATAAAAAAAAAACACAAACAAACAGAAAAACACAGGCAGTTCCAGAAGGGGTCAGGAACAATAATCCCCTTGAAGACCGAAGTCCCAGAAGCCCGAGTGGGAGGGACAAGAACAAGAGGAGAGAAGCCATTCATCTATTACAAGGAAATCCACCATCTTTCGATTTCTTAGTCTTTCCAGTGTTCCACGTTGGTGAAATTGGGCTCATAGGGGAGGGGCGTTTAGAGGAACTCGCTGAGATCGCCGAAACATCCATAGGAGCTTCTTGATTTATCAATTTAAGATGAAGCAGAAGTCTCTCACCCTCCTGCAGGCTAGAAAAGGCATAAGCTTTGCCCTGGATGTAAAATTTCACTGCAAAAGGAAAGGACCAGAAATACTTGATGTCCTGTTTAGAGAGAGCAATGAGAAGTGGTTTAAGAGACCTGCGCTTTTGAATGGTAGACTGTGATAAATCCGCAAAAATTTGTAGCTGATGACCACGGCAAGAGATCTGTTGTTTAATCCGGGACTGTCTCATTACTTCTTCTTTGATGGCATAAAAGTGTGGCTTAACAATGATGTCCCTCGGGGAGCCATCCTTTCTGGGCGGACCAAGAGCTCTATGGGCCCGGTCCAATTCAAGGCGATGAGGCGGAATTTCGGGAATAAGTTCTTTAATAAGGTCTCGCACCACCTCAGAGATATCGGATATGGACTCAGGGAGGCCCCGAATCCTAAAATTATACCTCCTAGACCTGTTCTCGAGGTCATCAATTTTAGATAAAGCTGTATCCAGCTGATCCTGGAGGGTCTGGATAAGAGCTGCATTTTGATTGGTTCGGGAGACCGTTATGTCAAGTTTATTTTCTATGGCCTCCATTCTAGAGCCCAGGTTAGCAAAGTCAGACTTCATATCCCTTGAGATCTGGGCTGCTGTATTAGCTAAACCTCTCTCAAGTAGTGTAGAAAATTTAATAAACAGATCATCTTGTATAGAGCCGAGGTCCTGACCCTGTAAGCCTAAAGCAGGTGTAGCAGGCATGGAAGATAATGCAGGACCTATTGGGGATAGAACATATCCCTCCACTGTGCCCAATAGGGATTCCGTGGAGGCTGGAGAAGGAGCCTGTGGGATATGGTGGATTCCCTGTGTAGCCTGAGCATAAGAGAGAGTAGCAGGGGCGATCACTTGCCTCTTGTCCGTGTTCTTCTCCCCCTTAGACATGTGTGGCTGCGTAGGAGCTGCAGCCGCGGCCATCTTGGAACCTCCGTCCCCGCCGGACTTCTCAAATTGCGGTCCGAGATCGCGTCTGGCCGCCGGTCCGGACATCCGAGGGGAAGCTCTGAAGGTTCCCTGAGATGCAGGCAGAGAAGCTGGATCGGGAGGGGAAGAGCTGTGCCCGCTAGATCGATCGTGGGGCTGGGGTGTTGCGGAGCTCCCGGCTTAAGCTGCCATCACGGAGCTCCCGCGCATGCGCTCCCACATGCTCTGCTCTTAGTGCCAGAATATGTAGATGCATGCATCTAGTCCATATAGTATATATAATTTTAAACATTGCTTTATTTTACTGTAATGTTTATTACTAAATATTGTGCACCTTGTGTATTTTTAATGTATATTTTTAATCATTATTTTTTATACATGTATTTTATCACATAGCCATGATGGCAGTAGTGCCACGGATATGTGTTTATGCCGACATAGTGTTGGTACTAGTAATTTGGCAAGGAGCGGGTTAAATGCATCCGACATCATGCAATGTTAAGATGCTGTTTGCTTGGATAAGACCAGGTTATTTATCCCACTGCCTTGTCTTTGCTGAGAGGATGCCTCTCCCTATCGGGTTACAGTGAGTTTGGGCACTCCCACTTGCCCTATTTAAAATCAGAGTCAGTGCCGTGTAGCCACGCCCTCTGAAGATGTGAGCCAATCACGAAACGCGTCAGGGCGTGGCTACACGACGTGCTTCTTCCACTACACACAGCGTTCATACTGAACTGGGAGCCTGTCAGCTGGAGCTGAGCTGATTGTGCACCTAGAGCGGACGAGAGCTGCAGTTCACTACGTTTGATGTGCTGTATTTTATCTTCAACATTTGTAAGCATATATATATATTTATGGGGCATGGTTCTCAATAAAAAACAGTATTACACTATATGTCTTTTCACTTGCCTTACATGAAACACTCCCTCATTTATGACCTATACCAAACCTACTGAGATACGGTGACAACAGGAGGAAGGAGATATTTTTGGAAGATTGAGGAGACTTTTAAGGCAATCCATTGAAAGGAATCCCAGTATGAGCAAGGAGTTCTTAATGCTGAACACACCATAGGCATCTGGTGAGTAGAACTCCTAAGGGAGACCCGGTATGAAGATTATTTTACAATTGGAAGTTTCAAGGATTTTATGAAATACATCGGTTTAAGAGACTTTTTACAGTTTTTTCTGTGAATGGACTTTATGCATTTTATTCCTTTTGGTTTACATGATTTTATATTTTAAACCTATTTCATTTTGTGGTCATACACATTGCATTCATCCTCACTCAGTGAGACTAATTTAGCAGACGGTTAATTACAGATTTAATTAGTCACCTTAGCGCTGTTAGTGCTTCTATTCAGAGACACATTGCTTTTCATTTCTTACCCTATTATAACAGCTGCTTGTCTGCAAAACTATTGATTATTACACATATTCCACCACGTCCATAGAGCGCTAGGATCAGTTTTTATCCTTTGGATACCTTCTGATATTTTTTTACGGGATCATTCTGTTACTGAGAGTGAGGGACAGGGACTGAAGGAGTGGGCACAGGCTCAACACGTACCTCCTAATGCAACATACAAGTACAGTGTGTAGTAACATGGAACAAGTTGCTTTTCAGAGGAACTCTGCACTTTATTACTGCAACATACAAGTGCAGTGTGTAGTGACATGGAACAAGTCACTTTTCAGAGGAACTCTGCACTTTATTACTGCACACAGTGAAGGCTCATCTCTAAGTCGGGGAACCGCCTTAATGTTTGTCTATCACCCTCTACCATATGTAGATGCTGAGTACAGGGAGTTTTGGGTGTTAGTTGCTAGGCAGGTAAATTTAAGAAGGCCTATGCTGCAAGCTAGGCCTGTTTGTTTTTGATCTGGGGCAGTAAGTGGTTAGTGTAGCAGTAAGTTACTGACATGTACTTCAGCGTTTGGGCACCCCCCTGCTTCCATTGAGAATGTTCTGGAAGAGGGGCAGGGCTGAGAGTTGGAGTGACATGGAGTACATGTGAGGAGCTCTGACCAATCCCCAACTAGGATTGGCAGGGGGCAGGCCTCCTACATATACTCAGTCAGCCTGCTGGGGGGGAGGTGTTGTCTGGGTGAACTGAAGGATGGAGTGCTAGACTGTCGTGCTGTAGAAACACCCCCATTGGGTCCCCTAAAATCTAGGGCTCCTGGCAAGATTTGGTGCTGCTAGTGCCAGCCTATACTTTAAAGTATATTTGTACTGCCATTATTCAATGTTTACTGGCAGTAAACACCATTAGATGCCACAGTATACAGTAGCATTAGTCTCATAGCTGGTCCCTACAGAGTGCAGTCATACCTCCAGCCATACCTCCACAGTTCCTTTACACAGTGCAACCCCATTGACTGACATAACAGGTGGTGCTTTTACGGCACTCTAATGCCCCCGTACACACAATCGGAAATTCCGACAGAAAAAGTCTGATGTGAGCTTTTGAACGGAAATCCCGACTGTGTGTATGCTTCATCGGACTTTTGCTGTCGGAATTTCCGCCAACAAAAGATTGTGAGCTAGTTCTCAAATTTTCAGACGGAAAAAATTCCGATCTTCTGTAGAAATTCTGACACGCAAAATTCTGACGCATGCTCGGAAAAAATGTGACGCATGCTTGGAAGCATTGAGCTTAATTTTCTCGGCTCGTTGTAGTGTTGTATGTCAGCACGTTCTTGACGGTCAAAAGTTCAGAGAACTTTTGTGTGACCGTGTGTATGCAAGCCAAGCTTCAGCTAAATTCTGGCAGGAAAACCATCCAAAATCCGATTGTGTGTACGCGGCAATAGAAAATTAGATGTCAATGAAAGTTAGTGCAAAAAACGCATATAGCATTTCCATAAAAGGGCAGCACAGTGGCTGGGTGATTATCACTTTCACCTGGCAGAACTAGGGTCATTGGTTCAAATCTCAACCACGGCACTACCTGCCTGGAGTTTGCATGTTTTTTTGGGGTACTCTGGTTTTCTCCCACACTGTAAAGACATGCTGGTAGGTTAAAAGAAATACTGAAAACTGTGCAAAAATACTGAAAACTGTGCAAATGTGCTATAAAAACAAAACAAAAAAACCCCCACAAGATATCCCTTTAATGACGAAATGCGTAGGCTGGATGTATATATATATATATATATATATATATATATACAGTGGGGATCGAAAGTTTGGGCACCCCAGGTAAAAATTTGTATTAATGTGCATAACGAAGCCAAGGCAAGATGGAAAAATCTCCAAAAGGCATCAAATTACAGATTAGGCATTCTTATAATATGTCAAAACAAGTTAGATTTTATTTCCATCATTTACACTTTCAAAATTACAGAAAACAAAAAAATGGTGTCTGCAAAGGTTTGAGCACCTTGCAGAATTTATAGCATGCACTGCCCCCTTTGCAAAGCTGAGACCTGCCAGTGTCATGGATTGTTCTCAATCATCGTCTGGGAAGACCAGGTGATGTCAATCTCAAAGGTTTTAAATGCCCAGACTCATCTGACCTTGCCCCAACAATCAGCAGCACCATGGGTTCTTCTAAGCAGTTGTCTAGAAAACTGAAACTGAAAATAGTTGACGCTCACAAAGGTGGAGAAGGCTATAAGAAGATAGCAAAGCGTTTTCAGATGTCAATATCCTCTGTTCGGAATGTAATTAAGAAATGGCAGTCATCAGGAACAGTGGAAGTTAAAGCAAGATCTGGAAGACCAAGAAAAATATTAGACAGAACAGCTCGCAGGATTGTGAGAAAAGCAATTCAAAACCCACGTTTGACTGCACGATCCCTCCAGAAAGATCTGTCAGACACTGGAGTTGTGGTACACTATTCCACTATAAAGAGATACTTGTACAAATATGGTCTTCATGGAAGAGTCATCAGAAGAAAAACTATTCTACGTCCTCACCACAAAAATCAGCATTTGAACTTTGCAAATGAACATATAGACAAGCCTGATGCATTTTGGAAACAAGTTCTGTGGACCGATGAGGTTAAAATAGAACTTTTTGGCCGGAATGAGCAAAGGTACGTCTGGAGAAGGAAGGGCACAGAATTTAATGAAAAGAACCTCTGTCCAACTGTTAAGCATGGGGGTGGATCAATCATGCTTTGGGGTTGTATTGTAGCCAGTGGCACAGGGAACATTTCACGAGTAGAAGGAAAAATGGTTTTAATAAAATTTCAGTAAATTTTGGATGGTAACTTGATGCCATCTGTGAAAAAGCTGAAGTTAAAGAGAGGATGGCTTCTACAAATGGATAATGATCCTAACCACACCTCAAAATCCACGGGGGATTACATTGAAAATCTATGGATAGACCCTAAACGAGCAGTGCGTGACAGACAGCCCAGAAATCTCAAAGAACTGGAAGACTTTTGTAAGGAAGAATGGGCAAAGATACCTCAAACAAGAATTGAAAGACTCTTGGCTGGCTACAAAAAGCGTTTACAAGCTGTGATGCTTGCCAAAGGGGACAGTACAAGATATTAACTCTGCAGGGTGCCCAAACTTTTGCAGACGCCATTTTTTTGTTTTCTGTAATTTTGAAAGTGTAAATGATGGAAATGTAATCTAACTTTTTTTGACATATTATAAGAATGTCTAATTTGATGCCTTTTGGAAATTTTTCCATCTTTTCTTATCTTCGTTATGCACATTAATACACATTTTTACCTGGGGTGCCCAAACTTTCGATCCCCACTGTAATTGCATTTTATAGCTGGCCCCCCTACTTTTGTCCCTGTCCCCCCATGTGCCCCCCTTCTAAATATGAAAGCTGGAGACGCCACTGTATGTATACTGTATGTGTGTATACTGTGTGGCCCCATAATCTATTGCCTGGGGGCCCAATAATCTCCTATTGCCCGGGGGCCCCATAATATCCTATTGCCTGGGGGCCCCATGAGTTGTCAGTCCGCCCCTGATCACAGGTGATATCATTTGCTGCTCAGTGATTGCAGTATTCTAGTCTGCATCTCCCCAAGGTAATACATACAATCTGGCCTGTTAGTGGGTCCTGAGGACAGGGTTGATGACCAATAATATAGGAGTTTTATCATGATGTACATGGGTACAGTAATAGGAGTCATTCAATGTTGCTTACCTCCCGACTGAAATTGCTTTTCATGAACCCCAGTTTTCATGTCAAAGATCTAAATAGGTCCTAAGACAGCATTTCTAACAGACGCCCTGCTTTTTTTTTTGTCTCATAAATGGTTTAAGTTTTTATTATACAATATTTTAAGCACAAACCAGTTACATTTGGCAAATACAATAGAAAACTCAGAAGCTGTAAAAAAAAAACATGATCTCCGCCACAACCTCATTGTTGCCTTTTATGAATAAATCATAATGTTAATATCTATCATGAAAATACCATTTTTCATTTTTAGATTCCCATGATCTGCTGGGAAATTAGAGTATTGGTGATTCTATACTAATGCTTGCAATTAAAATGAATATTTCCCAGGCATGTGCTAGGGTTCAGTGTTCTATCAGCCTATTATATCACAAACTACAGAAGAATTTCTTTTTGCTTGGAAGAGTCTGCGAGTAAAAATCTTTGTATTCTGAAGAGCTTTACATCAGGATCGGTAGGTTATTTAAAAAGCACTTTGTGATGTCGCCTTGGCTGCCCATAACTCTGAGTCTTCTACCTTTCCCTGCCTGTAACACCATTTGAACCTGTTTTTTTTTTTTTTTTTTTTTCGCTGTGATCGAATTAAATTCTATAACTCTTGCAGCGTGCCTGTAAGCAGCCGGAGCGTTAATATTTAATGATGAAAGATGTTTGTAATCACAGCCAGATCCCGTGTGTCTGGCTGTTTTATGTTCTGCCTTTGGGGTCGTGATGGTGAACCTGGGCCTTTGAACAACTTAAATTAACCCTTTCACCGATGACTCATCACGGGCGATGTTCAGTGCAGGGCAATGGATA